>NW_010121335.1:15309-27895 GCF_000699245.1 Pterocles gutturalis
AAAACCAAGAACACACAGAAGGGAGAACAAAATAGAAGGTCCAGAGGCAGTGCCCAGGGTGCAGCACCTAGGAGATGTGAAAACATCCAACTGCAGATCTCTGTGCACCCACTGCATGTATCCTACCCCTTTATAATTAATCAAACCTTCTTGAGCAATTCATCACAGCAATTAAGGTTTCAATTTCTTTTCCACTTCACCAAGGAATAAAAAATATAGCAACTTAATGTCACTAACACCAACTGGAAAAAATAAATCTGACTTCCTTCAAACAACAGAGCCAAGTACTTACAGCACTAAAGGAAAAAATGCTGCTCACCCAACACTCTTGTTCCATCAAAAACCTCTTAAACCTGGTGCTCTGGGTAACTCTTCACCTTACTTGTCCCTTGCATCGGTTCCAGCCCTTCATGTACCATACAGTAACAAAGCATAATAGGACATGTGAATTTAATCTGCTAATTTATTTATAAAATCAAACCCCGGTCCTCCCTGCAACCTCTCTTGTAACCCTCCAAGTTACAAGAAGGTATGCATGGTACAGTACGCCTGTTGGAGTAATACTTCACTGGATATATTAGAAACAAGGATAAAAATCTATGGAAAACTAAAAGGATAATATTCATCATTTAGCAATCAAACTCCTCTAGCTCTAAATGATATGCAGTTTCATAAACATTAAAAAAAAAAAAAAAGAACACCTGTTATCTTTAAAGTATCTTTGACAAAACTGCCAACAATACTTTAAGTGTTCATAGGTTTGGAGGTTTTTTTTCTTTTACCTGTTTCGCACAGCAGCTGGGGCTCACCACCTGGTCTGAGCTGAGATTACAGAGTACAGCTAAACAGGTCAGAATCATAATGTTTTGCCAATTCTCTAAGCACTAGAAAATGCCTGGGGAAAACTAAAAATAAATGTGGGCATCATATATAACAACTCTGAAAAGAAAGTGATGAGTTGAAAACAGCACAAGGGCCATTCAAGGGAATTAACATACACAAAAAAATGCTTCTGTTGCCATTATTTCTTTGAGAGAATTATTGAGTAATCAAAACACTGTTCATTATCTTTTAGATCTACTCTTAATTTCAACCCAATACTTCATATTCTGTTGGGCCAATTTATAAAGTGGCTAAACATTTGTTTCATCAGTCTCAACAGTTGAATCATAAGCCTCTGTAAGCCTTTTTCTATGCTAATTACCCTTTTACTCAAAAAGATATTTCAAGCTAACCATATCTCAAAAAAATGCTTTAAAAAGCCATCTAAAACAAGGTTGCAAAAGTAATCTGATGCCTTTTTTCTTTAACAGTGATATTACATTATGATTACAGAGATGACCCAATTCATAGTCGTCTGGACCTTCTACTTGACTGAATTCTGTGACACTTGCAAGTGTTCAGTATCTCCTTGACTTCAGTGTTAAATCTCTGGGTTTTTTTCTGATTCCTGCTATGTGAGTGATTGCATATGCAATTAATCTTATTTAATGGAAAAGTATAGCTACATAAACCATACATACACAGATATATACACACAGGGGAGAAATACTCCACATTCATAGTTTTTCATATGAAAATAAGCTAGAACATTTAATGGTCAAATATTTTTAGTCCCCCCAAAATGCATTTTTGTCATGCTGCAATGCATAGAAAGCTTACCTGTGGCAACACGTTTAAGTTATTATTACTGTACACTCTTATGATTAGCTTACACTTCTTTTTTAACTTACTATACTTTATGTTTAACTGACATTTCCTGCCCTCAGGAAAGGACAGGTTTCCTCCACAAAATAGCCATGTACAATGAAACATAAACAATTTACTAGCTTCAAATATGACCTGTATTGATAGTAATATGAACAATGATTTTACACACGGGACTTGTGATCTGGCCTCCAGATATGTGGTGTTTTGATCCATCAAAGTTTATATTTGAAAATCTGAAATATCCTCTGTGTGAAGTATGTTGAAAGTTGCGTATTATTTAAACACTTCTATCACAATAATTATTAGTGCATGATGTCTTGTGGATAGCTTGCACTCAAATGCATCGTGGAGTTTCTTCTCTAATAGAGTAGGTTCTCTTTCAGAAAAACAGATTGAACAAAATATTTACAAAAGTGTACATTTAGACGCTAAAAAAAGAGACTAAATCCCTATATTAGTATGGGAGATATGCATGAATCCAACAATGTACAAGACAAAAATTAATCTTCTTTGAAAATACAGCATACATTAAATTAGATGCCGACATACAGAAAATATTTTTGGTGTTCAGAATTAGGACAAAATTGTTTTGAGAAAACTATTCCTAGTAGAAGAACAACATATATTTTTATCTAAGACAGGGTTTAGGTATGAAGAGAGATATGTTTTGTTCCTGCTAGAAAAGAACTTTCACATGCTGTGACAGATTCACTGTCCTTCAGGGAGGGACACTTTGTGATCCGTCCACCACAAACAACTACTCAGTAGAGAACAGTTTTGTCAATGAGAAGACCTATTTATGCCCCCCTCCTCACCTCTCCTGATGTCCTTTTGACCTTGTTTTTTGGGTTTTTTTTTGGCACTTTGGGGAATATTTTAGCTATATTCTGCTAGATTGATGTCTCTCTGACAGCATAATAAACAAAGATACATTACTCCACCAATACTATGGTGTCCCACATGATTTTTTAATGATGTTGAACCTAAAGCTTTGTGGTTTATCAATATTATTTCACTAGTCCATTACATATTGCTGTTCTGACTTATTTTTATGTTCTTATACAACAATACATGACTTGGTACAAACTCCAGATTTGCTAAATTTTAGCAAGGACTGCAGAATTGATATTTGAAGATGCATTTACATTCAGTATCATCAAAGCGGGAAATAAAGAAGCTTATTTTCTTCTTGTGCCTCTTCTGTAAATAAGGACCATGTATCTGAATGTTATCGGTGTTTGTATCTGCATAAAATAAAGTAGAATGCACTGCAACTTAATTTTTTTTATTAAATTTTTATGTTTATAGCATAATTATACTCCAATATTTATATAGCCACTTCCTACATCGTTGCTATTTAAATAGGAAGCACTTTGTTACAGTTGCTATTTAATTGGAAGCATTTTACTAGTGTTTTGAACATATGTAACTATGCACAAGTTGACACATGGCCATAGGTGTGATATGGAAAATCTTGACCTGTCAGTCTGGAAGCAGGAGCAGCAGGAAAAATATAGTGTTTGCTTCAAAGTAAACTCTGGGGTTTTTTTCCAGCTACAAGCTAATAACTTGCTGGTTTAGGTCAGCATTAACAAGTCCTGTATTTTACTCATTTGACTGAAACAATGATCTCTTGGGCCTTGGATAACTACAGCAACTTGTAATATTTGTCAATATTAACAAAGATAAAAAGGATTTGGGAGGATATAGCCTATATGACTCTCAGAGAATTAAATCCTTAGGTCCTTTTGACAGAAGAAGGCAGTGAGAAGTCTTTATCTTCTTTTCATATGCGCTGAGACCTCTGTGACACACAGACAGTAAAGTCTCACCACCATAAGATGGCCAGGCGAGGCGGTGTGCTACAGAGGGACTGCAACAGCCCCTTCAGTAACTTCTTCCCATGACAAAACAAGAATGTGCTGTGGAGAGAATGCTGTATGCGGTACCTGGCCCGAATCTGTGGTTCCTGGCCTGCTCTGCAGCTGCACTAACTCCTGTATTCACAATTATTTATGCCCTGTTCTGAGAATAGTGTGTATGAAGCTGCTTTAATAATATGGTCTTGCTTCCCCTGACCTAAGACCAAGAAAAAAATATTTCTCCACTTCAGGTTTTCCCTCTTATTGTTAGGACATAGTTCTGTCCTGTGTGCACATACCTGGAAAGGTAAGTACACTTATTACTGTGCTTTTTGCTAGTGTTATTTAAAGAAAGGAATTTAAAAACTTGCGGTATATAGAGATAGAATTAAATAGCTGGGATACAGTCTAGAGCCTTTTTTCATAATTCTATTCATTTTCCTAACCCGTGAGCAACAGTGAGTGTGAGATGTGCATTGAATGGCTTTCTCAGTCCGGTTGTCTGTTTTACTGTTGTTTTGTTAATACTAGGTTTTGTTGTTGTTTCAGTTTCTTCACCAAGGTATAAAGGCAGAAGGTATGCTCCTGACCTGTTTGTGTCCTCAGCACAGTCTCCTGACTCCTAAGGTACAACATGGGGATCTGTCAGAAACCTCAGGCCCATTTCTCATGAACCTGACATAAAACACTGCCAAAGAAAGACAACACTAGAAATCAACAGAGCTTGAGAAGACACAGCAAATACATAGGCATGGCTGAAAGGTATTATAGTAGCTCTGGAGAAAGTATTTTTATTGATAGCTAACATCTGGGGAAGGATAGAGCTAAGTCAGTGCCCCAAGCAAGATTAAATTACAGCAACTCCTGCTTGAGAAAAGATGGAGAAAAAATCAAATGCTTCAGGACTTTGTTTTGCCTCCAGAAAGGATGCCAGTATGGAATATATCTATATCTGTCACACTGTTTGAAGATAGTTAGTGTTTTTAACTTTCACATTTTGTGGTATCTCAGATTGCAGTTATTTCAGAAACATCAACTACTTCACAGTTGCAGTCCTTAAAATCAAGCAGGTAGAAAAAGAAGGAATGGATCGACTCTGGTATGCATATGTACCTCTTGACATCTCCATAAAGTTTTTGTTTAGTTTCAGGATTGCCTGCTGAGCATACAGAAAAAACCCTCCTAGAGAGTTTGCTCTCTGCAAAGCTGTGATGTCTGACTGGGTAACAGCTAACAGTGCTTTTGTTCTATTCTGGGAACTGCAGAGCTCTCTCTAAAGGAGTAATTTTCCTTTGCCATTGCATTCCCATTGGATGCCATATCAAGCTCCTACTGTCCTCATAGGTCTGAAAATTCACTGGCTCCTGGGCAATTGTTTCATTTGCAAAAGGCATTTGATGGCACTGGCAGACAGACACGAGGTGTTTAGATCAGTGGAAAAGCAGCACAACACAAAAGAAACCACAATATAAGGTTCATACAACCTGCTGTCAACATAACATCTAAAGAATTAAGCAATCCAGAAACTATTTTGAATGAACAGGTAGGAAGGTTACGATTGGCTCCTTTTCCGGGTGTCATATACTGCATAGACATAGACAGATGCGGTGAGTCTTAGTCTATTAGATCATATTAAAGCTAAACCTCTCCACAGTCGGTTTAGAGGAACAGTTTCAATTGTTGTATCTGACAATATTTTAATGGGCAACTGACTTGATTGTGCTGCTGAAAGACATTTAAAGACCCACAAGGCAAAGGCAAACAAACACTCTCCTTCAGTTAGAGAGAGAAGCTTTTCCCGCCCCTATGCACAGTGAACTACCCCGAGTAACACGGTGTTGAACACCCAGGTGTGTGTCAGGACAGTACATTCATCCCAGTTTGCACTTAAGTACCCATAAAACCCATAATGACGGGTTTAAGTAATACACCAGTGTCACTAAGACTCACACCCACCCCAGGTTATGATTGTGCCTGTGTACCATAAAAATTTAACTTACAGACTGGTAAGGAGTTCACATTGGGTTTTGGCTTCCAAATACCACCTGATTTTAAAGTGCTGCAGCTCTTCATCCCTCTTAACTGGAAACAGCCTCCCTGAGTTTCATGCCATTTTGATGCAAAACTGAAACAAGTTTCTTCTGGGAAAGAGGTATGACTGATATGAATAAAGAAACAAAAGATTCTAGAATATGGCTAAATGTAGGGTCCTTGTCTGCAACTAACAATTACTACCCTGGTGAAAATATCTGCCTAAACTCCAGTGTATCCTGCTGCAGCCTTCCACAGACCTGAATAGCCATGGTGCATTCAAAGCCCAAAAGCGAGTGAGGAAGACAGGTTACTTCCATGTCCTCAGGCTTTCTAAAAAATTCACTGGGAAACCAGGCTTCCACAGGCTCCATTTCTCCACCTGCGTGAGACATAACCTTCAACATAAGCTATCATACTCCAACCATTTCACCTTAACAGAGGCATTACAGTCTGCCAACAGGGAACATGCACAAATGCTTCAGGTATGAGCCTCCAGGATATGGAGCAACTACGGAAAAATACATTCAGTTCTTGCGATCCACAGGAAAAGGGAACATAATGTTTTCTATGAGACAAGGTGAAATAGGTCTTGAAATGGCTTTGTGGAGACACTTTTAGTGTACAGGAAAAGCACAGTGGTGATGGCTTACTACACTTGGCAGTTTCCATGTTCAGTTGCTCTATACTTAGTTGATGATAAACGATCTGGCATTCCTTCATTAAACTTTTTCTGAATTGATACCTGAACATTTTAAGATCATGCGAAGAAAAAAAATAAAAATAAAAGAAAGGAAAAAAAAGGGTTCTCTTTGTTTTACTGAATAATTTAACTGGGATTTTTCTTTCATATGTATTTCTTAAATATTACTGAGTGGTAACTGTTTCTCAGGAGATGTCTGGGAGACTGAACACAAACAAAAAAAGAGTTCTCCCAGACATATTGCATTGAAATAGCAAATAATTAGATTTTTATTCTTTATCTGAATTGTATGCAAATCTCTCCACAACATACAGGTGCAAATTAAGTAAAATAAACCTGCATAGTTTAGTATGTGTTTAATCAATGACCTACTCTTCTGAAGGTCACAGAATATAATTTTCTTGACTCACAAGTGAGTGTGGTGCTGACAACATTTCCTTTATTCTTAAGATTAACCTGCCTTTGAGGCCAGAGACCTGTCAAGGACGCGCTATGGCATTGGCAGAAGAAAACCAGCAAAAGAACAACTGCTGTATCTTGGTCTCAAAAACCCACCAAAAAAAAAAAAGAAAAGTGAGATAAATTATAAAGAATATGCATGAAATAAACGGAAATCATTAACTCACAGAGTACATGAGTTTATGGAATTACAGAGAAAAAAAATTATATGTTCCAGTAATAATTTCAGTGACAAAATAATCTTGGAGTAACCTTTAGCAGCTGCTCCATGACTCCTACAAATAACAGAAAGGCTCAGTGTTACTCACATTTTTTCAGAATTATGTTCTTCTTTGAACATTTGATTCAGAGACTTACAAAGTCAGCCCCCTAGCCAGTTGTGCATACTCCTAGGAGTCCTAGGAGTCTCTCTCTTTTTTTTTTTTTTTTTTTTTAACAAAGTCTTTTGTTCTTTGTCCACTTTATTAATGGGATAGTAAGAATATACACAGAGGGGGTGGGCCAGCGTGCCAACCTCTCTGTCTTTGTCAGGAAGACTAATGGGTGGTAGCCAATTATGCAGCCAGTGATTTCAGCTAAAGTATTCAATATTAGGCAAGGCGTCCTGACTGTGATGGAGTCTTATTTAAATCCCAGATACAGACTCTGGGGGATGTTTCCTTCTTGTATTGCATAGGGGAAAAAAAAAAAAAAAAAAAAAAAAAAAAGAAAGAAAGAGAAACACAGGAACATACTTCAGTAGACTAATGAATGCATGTATCAGAATTTCATCTCCAACACTGAGGTTAGTACTTTGCATTTTGTGCCAAGCAACACGTTTCTGGATCCCAGCCCTGTACAAATTTTAAGTATTTACATCTGGCAGAGGAGGACCAAAAACCTGTGTGATTTGTAATGGACGGATTAAATAGATTTATATGCAAGTATGTGTGATTGGCTGTGGAAACAGTGCATTGCTTCTGACTCATCAGTGGGAGGATACATACTGTAACTTATTTGGGCAGTTAAATGGACAATTTACAAAAAAATTAGGAACAGAAAATTGGGGAGGGGGGGAAGGGGAGGCAAGGAAATTGTAGCACAACCACCCACATGGCAATCACTTAACATTTCCACTAGGTTTTTGCACAGAGATTCCACATCCTTTCATCTATGATTGTCAATAACTATGTTTGACTATTTAACAAAGTTATATACATGCAAAATAACTGTAGTAAAAGGTCTGACATGTTGCTCTAAAGGTGTAGAAACAGGGTGAAGAAATCTTTACTTACCACACTGTAAACACATAGAGGTGACTAATATACAATCAGCACAAGAGGGGAATCAAACTTATAACATCTTCATCCACTTCTAAAGATATTTTAAAATATTTTACATTCTGATCACTGTGTGTTTGTCAGAAAGAAACAAGTTGAAGATCCATTCAGGATATTTTCTGAACTGGAAGTAATCACGTTACTTCACAGCATTCTGTTCTAAGCTCTATCAAATCATTGATTTCAAATCACATTCATCCATCATAGTAAAAATACAAAAGAACGCTTCATAAAAGTGGACATTTCTGAGTTTTAAAATGAAACTTATTCAGGATAATTGTTAGGATTATTTGAGTGAATACGTAAACACATCTATTAGAGAAAAGATTGCATTGTATCCATTCTTTTCTGTTGACAGTAGGTGACCCTGAAGCTGTTCTGCACCACACTTTGTGATCACAGGACTGTGGTAGATCACCTTTACACAGCTCAGCATCCTCATTAAGCATCCTCTACCTGCAGCCTTCACAACACATACCTATGCCAGTACCTAGAACACATGGAAATTCTGTCCTAATGTACTTCCTTTGCAAGGGAATATAACCAAGATACTTTGTTAAGTGTAATAAACAATCAATTAAATTCAAATTGCAGACCTTAGATTTGCAGCACTTGCCTCAGTTTACCTGTTCCTGTGAAGGATCCATTTGTGAGACTATTGAGTAGCAAAAGAAGGCTAGAAATATAATTACCAGTCCACTATAGAGTTGGTGCACAAGAAGAAAAGACTCAGAGACAGATACGCAGATAAACTGAAGAAGACGGAGGGGTGTCAGTTTACTGACATTTTACTGTGAAATGGATAGAAACCACTAATCTGTGACTGCAAAAGCTACTATCTGAACTCCCTAGCATATAACTTCTTTTTCATTTTAAGAAATAGCATCAGGTAAATCAGTTGGCTTCAAATAAAGTGTATTTTACAAAGTCATTAGTTTCATACAAAATGGCACTTCTTCTACTCCTCAACTCTGATATTGCTGTAAAATATTGTGGTTTAGCATTTTTTCAGTTTTCTTTCTTTTTAAGGACTAATTCTTATCTCTATTCAAAATATTCTAGCCCACTCCTTTTCACTCTTGTGACTGAAAAGAGACTAACAGCACATCACACACTGTCAATATTTTAAGAATGTTATGTGATTTTAGCTGTCAGTATAAAAACTGACAAGAGGTCCCTGTAGACAGTCAGACACTATTGGTTATTTCAAAATAATCAGCTACACTGTTTTGCTTCTCTTATATTTGCACAGGGAGTTCTATTTCATTTAAAATAAATCTTCATTATTTTTCCTTTGTTTTAGAGACATTTTGACCCATCCTAATACCAATATTACAGATCATAGGTCATGATGTTGCAAAGGTTTGTTCTTATAAACATATGTGTAGAGCAAATCTGAAACAGGACCAGCTTAATATTGTAAGAGGCCATACTTTTTACGTTATTGTCTCAAATAATTTTGATATCCGACGCTCTCCCTTCCCCATCCCCCTCAGCTGTCCCTTACTTCTAATAAACTGGTCGGATCAACATTTGAATGTTTCTCTTCTTAATCTCACGCCGGGCATAACATATCAAAAGAACCTTTGCCTCCCTCCCAATTGGAGCGAGACAAATATTAGCCAAGAATAATGAGCTTGTAGTGAATCTATACAGAAATTGGTTTTTTATTTTTATTGCAATTCATTTCAAAGGAAATAATCAAGGAAAATAAAGTTGTTTGCCATTAATTTTGCCGTGCTGCATTTTTCAAATATTTTATTTGCTACTCTAAAGGTACGGTGAGGCCGTTCTCTTAAAGGTGCACAGATTTTGCATAAGCCCAGAAGGTCCATTGCTTAATGGATGCCCACCAACTGTCTAGTGATTCATACAGAAGATACATGGTAGTCCAGATAAATAAACAGAATTTATGGGCTAGACATATGTGCATTCCGTATCCCAAGAAAACAGCATCCCCACCATTCATGCAACTAACCTATTTACCCATTCTACTGAAATCATTACTATCATTCTGCTGTTCATGACAAACATACTGTTTTACTGCAGTTTTGTCTCCTTATTGCATCTGGTAGACGATTAGGGAAAAAA
Organism: Pterocles gutturalis; assembly: GCF_000699245.1. Lineage (NCBI taxonomy): Eukaryota > Metazoa > Chordata > Aves > Pterocliformes > Pteroclidae > Pterocles > Pterocles gutturalis. The sequence goes on from NW_010121335.1 coordinate 25,485, forward strand.
ATGTAATGACCACAAAACTCGTAAGTAACTCAAGGACAATTTTATTTATATGAATAACTTACGTAAATTGGTTAAATGAGAGACTATGATGTCAAGGTTTTTCATATCACCCACTTATCTGTTTACATGGCAGATGGTTCAGATTTACTTTGAGCATATTAGTGCAAAGCTAGAAAGAAAGAAAATTTAAATAGCTGTGAATCCCCAGAAGGGGGATCCCCAGAAGCAGTTTTCAAGAGGGTGTTTTTTGAGAATTTATAAAGTGAACAAAAAACGGAAAATGCAAGGATGGATGTTATTTTCATTACAATGAGGATATTTTTTAACCAATTCCAAATACATCTAAGGGATCTGTAAAGTACCAAGTAAAGCAGCTTTTCTATATGTGAAACAAGACTTCTTTGCATTTAATTAAAACTGTCTATGCTCACTCTAACACAAATATTTTTTTTTCAATTCACTGATTGATTTTAAGAAAATCAGGAAAAACACACTAAAAAAAATATCTCTGACAAGTATACTCAAAATTATTGTGATTTACGTATTCCCCCAAGCATACTCAAGTTAGCCAGAATTACTAATTCTGGCTAACAGAAGGTACTGGAAAATGTCTTTTCCCAGCTGGCATCCTACATGACCAACCCTTCCCCTACCATGTGTAGATGAACAATACATTTATATCTCACGTCTTTGAAACTCTGAGGTTAGAGGCATCACAAGAATGGCCCAGTCACCTTGTTTTATGAATTACCATGCTAACAGGGATGTATTTAGTTTGCTAATTATTCTGCATCATCCTTAACACTAAACTACTGTTAAGGTAAAAGTAAAGGAAATCATCTGGCTGGATGAGGCTTTGGGCAACCTGGTCTAGTGGAGGGTGTCCCTGCCCATGGCAGGGGGGTTGGAACTTGGTGATCTTTGAGGTCCTTTCCAGCCCAGGCCATTCTATGATTCTATGATTCTATGATCTATCAATTACTGGTAACGCTTGCTTTTAGGTTTAGAGGAAGGTACTTGAAAATTTTAAAAAACCCAACGCTGATATCTACCTATCCTTCAGATCTATTTATTCTGTGCAGTTGTCTGTGTTTCTGGTGGTCTGAAAGCACTGAAACACACACACACCAGTCAGAAACTGGCAACCAGTCTTTAGGCAAAACACTAATTCCTGGCACTTTATTGCATCAGAAGTGATTGTGATTTGAGTATATGTGCATCTTTACATTCACAAACTCTCCTTACTGTTCTGTTCAGTGTCAGCCTTGAGGATTTTTGATAGTTCACAAACTTGATCTTTTATCAGGGTATCGATTTGTGACCGTTGTCCAAGAGGACCTCTTCACCCATGACTAATTTTACAAATGCTGAAGTCCTTCGACCATTGTAAAGCAGAATATAATGCCTTTCTAGGCAGTAACCAGAATGTGTCAATAACTGCCTCAGTTCTTAACTAAAAATAAACAATTTATCATTTTTCTTAAAGAATGTGCTACTGAAGGAAATTCAGATTCCAACTACGTTGAATAACTTCTTTGTATGTTAAAAATCAGTTTGGGATTTTTTTCCCATTGATTTTTTCTTCTATGGAATTCAGTACTTTGTGGAGAAAGCATTATTCTGCCAAGGTTGCTCTACTCTAACACAGTTTGGGCAGGATATTAATACTACAGTATATTCATCCGTATAACTTCTGCCCCAAATATATGCTTATTTGCTGTTCACATAACTAATCTCATAAGCATCTACATTTAAAATTATTTTTTTAAAGTGAGTAGATACATTGCTACTCTGGCAACAAAAGGATATCCAGAAGCCTGGGGGACAAGCCTGCCCATTAGAAATATATGTCACCACAAAATGTCAACTGATTAATTTCATAACGGAGGGTAAAAATCTTTCATGCGGGCTCTTAAATTTCAACACGAAAAGATAAAATCAGTGAGATGACACAGAATACCCCCTGCCCATTATGGATCCCAACAATACAGTAGTTAATATATGCATGAACCACTCTTAGAGAAATGTTACTCACATTGAGGAAATTGAATCAATTTTATCTCTGAATTGCATGTTGCATGTGACCAGGTATACCTAAGAGCTTTTGACACTCACTGCAGGACTCCATATTTTTGTAAGATATATTAGTAAACTAGTAGATGGACAGCAGCAAAAGGAAATTAATCTTGCCCTTGAATATTAATAGCTATTGTTAATTTCCAAAGTAAATTTCACAGCTTGTTTCTGGGCTAAAAAAGAAAAAGGGGTGTTTTCCGAGTAAGGAGTGCTCTGTTAGTAAGAAGAGACATGCTTTTCATGCCTAAAAAGAGCAATTGAAATCTTTCCCTGATCATTCAGGAGCCACAGGGGCTCTGCCTCAAGCATTCATAGAATCATTAAGGTTGGAAAAG
>NW_010121336.1:0-1252 GCF_000699245.1 Pterocles gutturalis
TCACCCCCCGGCCAGATCACTGCCCGCAGCAAGTCTGCACGGGTGGGTGCACGGCGCGAGCGAGCACTCGGCGTGTACGTGGGTGTTCATGGCAGCGCTTTTCTCCCAGTCAATCTTTCACAGATTTATGCTGGAGAAATGGGAGCATTAAATATTCCCTTGCTGTAATTCAGCATGCAGCAAGAGATACAGATTTAAATATTTAGTAGCACATAACTGGCTAAAAGCCTCAGCAACATTTTTAAAAATCACTTCTTAATAAAACTTGACTGAAATATTCCCCACTGTTAGAATTTGTGGTTGGTAATTGGTGTCCTTGTGATAAATAGGAGTGAATATATATTTATGAACAACACATATTAATGAAGAAATAATACAGGCGCCCAACTCCAGGCTGCGCAGCGTGCTGTTGCTCTGCAGTATTCCCTGAGGAACACCGACATTAAGCAAACACAAAGGCCAGATCAACAGGGCTGTTTGAGTGAAAAGTCCAGGAAAAGGGAGCGTGGTCCTGGGCCACAGAGGCAGCTCCAGAGGCGGAAGGTTCACTGGAGCCTGTGCAGGCAGCTGTACCGGCACGCCTGCATCCGATGCGCACTCTGCTCCCTCGGCCGTGTATCAGACACATCGCGTACCTGGGTCGCAGCTTGCAAACACTCCAGCACTGTTGATTTTTATCATGGGTGAGCCATTAATTTGCATGTGTTCCCCTGTGATTAAGAGCCTGGAGGCAAAGCCCATAGTAACTGCTCCTCTTCCTCTGTCTGATGGCAGGAAGAGATTTATCTCCAGGTGATGATCTTGATTACTGCTTAGGCACAGCACTAGCAGGAGCAGCATGTTGATGTCTCTTCATCTTTCACCCAGCAGAAGCAGCTTTTAACGCCTGCTGCCTTCTGCACCAGAATCTCGAATCAGCGCATGAGCCGGACCGAGGAATCCCAGAGAACACGACCCACGTACAGATGGGTCCTGACCTGAGCACAGCCGTGCGAGCCCCAGAGCCGGGCAGGGGCACGGGGAAGCCTGGCCAGCATCAGCAGCACGCTGGGCACCGCTGAGACGCTGCCAGAGCCCAGTGGAGCGAGTCGTCGGGCTTCCCAGGGTCCTGGAGGGCACAGGGCAGGCAGACACGAGGCAGTGCCACAGCCCCAGTGTTGGGGGCATGACCACTGCAGAACTGGCGTTGGAACAGCGTCACCCCCAAGCCCGGCTGTGCCCCTGCTGCCGTGGCTGGCCCCCCAGAGGCTGG
>NW_010121336.1:1283-2722 GCF_000699245.1 Pterocles gutturalis
GCCACGCTCCAACAGCACAGGAGAGCCACACTGTCAGTGAAAGCCGCAGCAGCCAAAGAAAACATTCCTAGCATTAAATAAAAGAGACGTTTTCATTCTGCTATAGAGGCTCTGTGATCCTGGAACACAATTTGCGTAAACAGACAATTTGGCTATAAACAATTTCAACATTAACTGGTATTTACATATAGAACAACTCACTCAAAATACAATTAAAGACCTTGATGGATTAGAAAATGTCAAAACATTTAAAAGGCTTCCACACACGTGTTTGATTTACATCTCCTTGGTCAGACATAAAGCTGGAGTTTGTTTACATTCTCCCTGCCAGAGCCCAGAGCACATGGAGATTCTGTCTCCCTGCATCAACAATGCAGCTTATCAGCATCACCTTGTGCAGGCAGCGACCTACTGGTTATTCCTCCACATAGGTAATCATCTGTGTTTCCTTGAAGAACAATTTTAACATGAGAAGGCTACATCCCAATCTGTAGACTCACCTCACCGCTGTTCCCACCAGCTCAGCACCCAAAACAGAGGCCCACTGTTTTTCATGTTCTCCAGAAAACAGAGGCTGGGAGGATGTAGTTCATCCTTGAGGAAGACTGAGCTATTCCAGCAGAAGGCAAGACCTGGATCTCATCCCAGGCTGCCTGAGAACAAGCATCCCAAATCAGTAGCTGCTTTTGCCAGTTTGGGGCCATAACTTCTGCGGGTCCAGATAAGGTACCCGACCCCTCAGCACTCCCCAAAACCAAACCCAAACCCCACCTCTCCCTGCTCCCAACCAAGTTCCCTGCTCGCGAGCTCTTTCCTTCTCCGCACCCAACCGCTGAGCAGCTCCCGGGACAGCAGGAAGCCCGGCGGAGCTCGCAGGGAAGGGCTCTGCAGTGCCGGGGCTGAGCCAGGCTGCGGGCGTCTGCCTGGTCCAGCTCGTGCCATCAGAGCCTGTCTGCCCCCAACCAGCACACCCAGCAACCCCACGGCCAGCAGATAAGGATCACTGGAAATCTCAGCAGATACTCGGTGTTTTACCCCCAGGTTCTCTGCCTCTGGCTGCACAGACGTTATCGGACAGAGAGCAGTGCTGGGGCTTGCGTTGCCTCCCCGAGCCACACCAGCCGAACGAGGCTCACCTGCTGCCGAAACAATAACAAGAGCACTTGTCCTGTCTGTCCGTTCCCAGAACATTTTGAAGGCTGCTCACAGCTGTATTTTTTCTCTTCAAGGTCAGATTCTTTAAGGGCTACAGGCTGAACAATTCCACATGCATCCTAAAAATGCAGATCTTTATTTATAAACCACCTAATATATTTTAAAGGGCAAGCGATCCACATTTTACTTTTTATTGCCACTTATCTTCCATCTCTGCTGCTGTGTTTATCCTCTGCTCTGCAAAGGCACACATCCGCAGCCTCTGTGGCTGCACGGCTGGGACG
>NW_010121336.1:2732-3946 GCF_000699245.1 Pterocles gutturalis
CCGCTCAGTCGAGTGCAGCCCTCGTAATCTGTCAGAGAGCTCACGGAGGAGACCCGCACACTTCCCGAAATACCACTGAGCATATAAAGCAGAGCAAAAACCCATAAGTGATCATTGACCATGGAGCTCAAAGGAGGTAAAGACTGAGCTACGCTCATGAAAACCACACAATCAGCCTGGGAATGCAGTGCACGAGCAGCTCCAAAAGGGATCACGCGTTGCTGCTGGCAGAGCAACGCCCCTGGCACTGGGACCTTGTTCAGCTTACAGGGAGACGTTTGCCTCCTTCACGCTTCCCTCTGGGCTACAGCAACAACCCAGCCTCTGCCCCTGGGGACAGACTCCCTTGGTTAGAGCTGCCGCTGCCACTGCCCGGCAAGCTGCAAGCTGCAATTTATTACAACACCGCATACGGATGCTCTCTTTTTCCATTTGTCTGCATTAAATAATTATTTAAGCTATATCAGGCATTTATCAAGTAAACTGTCAGCATCTGAAGTTTCCTTATTGTAGCTGGAGATTTAGAGCAGCAATTTGTATGCATCCTGGTCCTTGCATGGAAGGGGCTTTCTGCGGGCTGAAATTATGATATGAACATGATGTTTTATGAGATACAACTTAAGCTCAAAATTTTGGGAGGCAGGAGAAAGGAGGTGAGGGGAAGCAGGCTGGTGCAGCGAGAGGCTCCCGGCTCTGCTGCTCCTGGGGGCAGCGGCTGATGGTGGGGCAGCGGCAGACAGACCAGGGCACCGGCCCCCCCGGGGTAAGGGAACTGAATGCAACTCTCCACAGGGCTCCTCCACCCCTGCCCCTGCGCAGGAGGGAGCCTGTCCCTGGCTCAGGGCTGGGGGAGTCACTCCCGCACCGACCCCAGCCCTCCCAGGGGGGCCGGCCGGTGAAGAGGCCCGGGCTGGGACAAGTGCTGCAACAGCTCCTCTTCCTCACCCCCAGCTTTGGCATTTCTCCTTCCCTCCCCAGCTCTGACAATCTCCCCAGCAGGAACCCCGCGTGCTGGAAGCTGCATCCTTTAATTTCCCAGATGTCTCAGGCTGCTCCTTTCCTTTCCCTCCCTGCCCATCTCTCCTCTCTGCTGAGCTGCAGGTGCCTTCCTCCACGTCTCGTCCAAGCTGGATATCCACGTGAGGAAACTGAGGAGATGCTGTTTAGGAAAGACGTCAGCTCTTGCAACCTGCATATTTGAGGGATTTAGCAGC
>NW_010121336.1:3959-15696 GCF_000699245.1 Pterocles gutturalis
GCAACGCCACCAGCCCCAGCCCCGCTCCAGCCCCCACCCTAACCGCAGCCTGCACCAGCCTCTCACAGCACGTCCCTCAACAGATTAATTTAAAAGGTTTCGGTTTGGCTGATTGCATCTAATTTGCCTCAAACCGCTGTCAGGGCGCTGTGGCAGAGCTGCAGTGCTGGCGGGCTGCTGGCGGTTCACCAGGCGGCTGCCGCGGCAGTGGCCCAGCAGCAGCAGGGCTCAGCACCCCGGGTGCACCCCGGGGACGGCACGGGGCTGGTTCTGTCCTTGGCCGGAGCTCTGGGTCTGCACGGGAGGAGCCGGGGAGCCCTGGGCAGGGCCATGAGGGCAGCTCTGCTGGAGAAATCGCCAGCCCGTGGCTGTTCTGGGACCAGAGAGGAATGGAGAGACCCGAGGAAGGGGCTGTTGGTGCGTTTTGCTCGCTGTATTTCATCTGGTTTGCGTGTCCACAGCATCCACAGGAGTCACGTATCATTCCACCAACAGCTTCAGCTCGTGAACAAACACAGAGGCTGGGGGACAGGTCACTTGTGACACGCACAGCACGCCGCAGGGACACCAGCCCCCAGTTCGTCTGGACTGGGACCGCACCACGAGATGGTCAGCACAGAGCTGGAAACCCATCCAGCTTTCAGTTCCTGCAAGGAGGCACATAAGCCATTTTTTCCTTTATAGATTCTTGACACTTAGCCTACTCAATGCCTTTTATTTGCATTGATCACATTTTATAGTATGATTAAAGTTGTATGGAAGAGAACCAATTAGTTTTGGTTTACACTTATTGAATCCACTTTATGGTCAGACAAATTAACTCTCTGCAGTTAGTTTGATTTATCCAACAGCATAAAGCTTGACAATCTGTACTCTCAGATAATCAGTTTCTAAAGAACTTTCTTTATTGTTATTTTTCCTGCTTGGGAGAAACCATTAAACCTGGAGGCAGGTATGAAGAGGAAGCAAACGCTGTCAGCAGACTGCCCCTGTCTGGAGATTTCAAAACCAAACACGCCTGCTCGCCTCCGGACAAGCCTTTGCCGAGAGGCACCGCCGGGTTCTGGCCCCGCGACCATCCCTTGGCACCCAGCGAGCGCTGGCACAGCGGCGTTCTCGTGACGCGCGGGGGCTGCTCGGTGTCAGACGGGTGCTTCACCCACCACCAAGGAACCGTACATGGGCACAGGGCGCAGCGCAGGAGCGGGTGTCCCGGCTGCGGCCCCGGGGAGCAGGTGGAAATGCCGAGCTAGGAGGGTGCTGCCCGGGAAAATCACCAGCAGGACAGCGAGCCAGGGGCTTCAGGAAAGCGAGTGGCCAGTGCTCACCCCAAGGCCCTTCTCTGCTCCTTGGGCCGGGCACACAGTCTGGAAAAAATGACTGCCAGTGCTGGCAACGTGTGCCCCAAGCGGAACAGGCTGCTCCCGGCGCAGCACACAGATGGGTCTCCCCGCGAGCCTGCTCTTCCTCCTCTCCTGCAGGCGTGCATCGGGCTGTGCTCAGCAACGCGCCCGGGGCCAGCAGTGTCCAGCAGCAGAGAGGTTCATCACTGGCTGAGGGACCCTGCCATGGGCACAAGGACAAAGGGCCAAGGAAGGCGCTCAGCTCCCGGGCAGCTCTGAAGCCCAACCTCATTTGTATTCGGCAGCTACAAGTAAAAATAATTTTTCCCAGTTAGTAAATGAGATTTAGTTAATAAATTGGCTCAGGTGAGCAGGCTGCGGGTTGTTCTCACGCAATGCAATAAAGGAAGAGATGAAAGGTTATTATTTCACAAGAAGGAGCTGTTTTCTTACAGGACTGGGTGCTGGAGGGAGAGCATATCAGCACCAGACCTACAAGCTGGGGAACAGAACTGTGGCTTGTAGGACGGCATCCAACAAGCAGAACAATCCCAGTGGCTCCCACCTCTGTAGGGTCCTCAGAGGACGCAGTGGCTCCTCTCCCTTTGCAAGGGTCCCCGCGAGGAGCTTCCCATGTGCAGAGCCGTGTGTCCTGTGAAAGCCAAAGCTTGGACTGGGAGCAGCGTGCCATCTGCTCCGGCTTGAGACAGGGAACAACGATCACAACCGTGGTCTGATCAGCATCAGCTGGCTGGCAGCTAACCAGCGCACCCTGCCTGGCAAAGAGCTGAGATGCTTATCAGCTGAGCATCCTGCAAGAGAGAAATGAACTATCTGATGGGCTGAGGGCGAAACACAGTGAGGGCAGGCAGCTGAAACAGGGCTAATTAACGAGGGGAGTCATGAGGCCCAGTGCAGACCAGGAGCATCCACAGGAGGCTCCTCTAGTTGCACCCGTACACCTCTGGTTAAATCCATATCCATTGTTGAACAGCAGGGAAACCGCCTAGGCCAGGAAGCAGCCAAATGCACCTGCGTGAACGAAACTAACGCCTACACAGAGACGGGGAACGAGTACCTTGTGTGAACTGTGAAGCACAGGAACTGAAACACGCACGGGATAGGAAAGCTTAATCTGTGGGAAAGTACGTAAGGTGTCTGTGCGAAAGGACACTGACAGCTCGTGATCCCTGGAGTCGGGTTGTCGGTCTGCTTGACCCCAGGCGGGATGTCGCGGTGACTAGCAGCCACGGGTCGTTGCCTGGTGTTCATTACTTAGCCCAATAAGGAAGTGACAAATGAATCACGGAGTTAAATCTTTGCTCAGATTCTGGAGCCAGGTCCCCAGAGCGTCTGAGCATCCACAGCCCTAACAGCGGGTGGGTGAACAGATGCTCCTGGGATAACAAGGCTCTGGAAGGAGATAGTCACTGCAAATGCATCTGAACCCAAGGAGGTGCCAAATTTTAAATCAGTCAGCAATGAGAGACAGTCTCATCCTCACCAACCCGTCTGGATTCCCAGCCAGTTGACAGTCACCAGGGAGCACACACCACTCGCCCTCTGCATCCACACCAGCAGTCTGTAATTGTCTGTATGAAGAAACATCAAAGGATTTTGTATGGACAAACCACTCAGCAGCCTGGAAAGAATGAAAGTGAAGAACACTGGACTCATCCTTCAACAAAGCGTGCCCAGGGACAGACAGTAAATCTTCAGGAACAGCAACATCCACCTGCTCGCCCGGTGAGCTGCAGCAAGCCGTCAGCATCAGCTGGGAGAGGAGGGACCAGGCAGGACTTTGGGAACAGGTCCAGCCCACCAACACAGATTATTATATTTTATGTGATTATTACAGAAACCATGGGGCCTCACAACTGTAGTACCCACGGACAGGGATGTTGTGGAAAGGAGAATGACAAATTGCCCTGCTGCAGAGCTGTCCTCTTTCAACGCTTTGTTGAAAGCCCCACCTGAATAACACCAATATTTAATTTTGGGCAAACTGGAAGATAAAGAAGGTGAAAAACTCAACAGAGACATATTCACTGCAACAGCTGTGACAGCTATTCCTCAAGCACCACAAAGCACAGACCTGCCTCTGCTCAGCTCTGCAGAGTAAACGGTAATGAGAGTTTGCCAGTCATTGCTGCTTCCTTATCCATGACAAGAGGGAGATGAAGGACCTGTGACAGACACAGATTCTCCTGAAGCTTCTCTCTCCCATTTTGTCATTTCAAGCTTGCAATTTGAATCAAAGGTTTTGCTCAAAATGTGTTTCCAGGGGTTTTCTACATTTCTGTTGTGTATGCAAAAAGCCTGAATTGTTTCTGAACCAGCTGCGTTTCCGTCATCGTCAGCACACAGGCAAGTGCAGCGATGCAGATGCCACCAAATAATGGGCGCTGGATCACACCTACAGCATCCTACCGGCAAACTTAGGACTCTCCTGCACTGGTCTTGACTGCTGTAACACGATTATGAAGCCGCTAACATGGAAATCGAGACCTACCTCTAGGCATAGTGTGACACAGCCTGTCCCCGCAGGAACAGAGAGCACGTTGTGTTTAATGGGGATGAAGGGCTAACTCCAGGCTCACAGAGCATCCCGCGCAAACCCACAGCAAAAAAAAAAGGAAAGAGCACCATGGAGGACGGGCAGGAAAGACCCCACTGCGCCTGCCCCAGACCCCCGCCCCGTTAGAGCGGCTGCTCCCGCAGACGGCGTGCGTGCCTGGGTCTGGAACACACGGCAGTATCGATCACCCGGCACTTGTCGCTCAATCGGAACGAGTCAGTACCAACGGAGCTGAGCACAGCCGAGGCTGGGCACGCGGCAGAGGACGTGCACAGCATCAGCGCCACGGCAGGAGCAGGGGTCCGGTCTGCAGCTGAAACAACCCAGGCCGTGCACCTCTGTAACGGCAAATTCCTGCAGACAGGGAGCAGCCCCAGGCCGGACCCCAGCCCCCTGCTCCCGCAGTCGCAGGGCAGGAACCGCGCCGTCCGCGGGGCAGCACAGCCGCAGCCCCACCACCCCCAGGAAGACCCTCTGCCAGGAGCAGGGCACCCCTTGCAGAGAAGGAACCAAACTCAGGAAGTTTTCAGCCTGCTATGATACATCCAGTTTTGCTTTTTAACATTTGCTTTTCTTTTTCTTCTGCTCCTGCCTTTGGTCTTTGTATTTCTTTCTGGAACAATCACAGGAGCAGATAAGCATGCTTTAATCTGCTCCCAGTGAAAGGTGGAATGCTGATTGCTTGCTCTGCCTCTTTTGGCCAAGCATTTTTATTCTGCATTGCTACGGGGAAAGGTCTTGGCTCTTCAGGCTCCAGCTTTTGTCTTTTTGTGAGCTGAAGGGTTTTTCCCAAAGAGAGTACTGAAATGCTTCAATGATCTTTAAAAAAAGTTGTGCAGATTGTGTGAGATTTTGGACTGCAGTAAAAGAAAAGTCTAACACCCTGAATGTCATTTTTTTTAAGGAGATAAGAAAAAGGCTACTGGAGCTGTCAGAGTTTAAGCTTCAACCTTTATGTTTACAAAGCAAAAAGGGCAATTAAATGTGGAAAAATAAATCTTTCCAGGACTCTGCCAGTGGTTCTTCTGGGTTGTACTCAGACGGCTGAATGACAGGCTAGCTTAGTGCCTTAGGCAGGGACTCAGAACAGAGCAGCCCTGACATTTCTTTGATGCTAAGTAGTGTACCCTAATAAAGATGTTCTTTTAAGCCATTCCCTCTTGCCTGGCACCCAGGCGTTACAGAGCATCCCCACTGCAACTGGCCTGCCTGCCCGCTCCGTGCCTGCCCACGCCTGGCACTCTTCTCCCCTCCCTGCTGAAGTGTGGCTGCTTCAGAACTCCTGTCCATCTGTGCCACCGAAGCTGAAGAAGAAATTGTTGGAATAAACCAAGGATACAGTTAATAGGCAAATTCTGTGCTTCCACCTCCTGGATATTTCACAAAGCCTGTTTTCACAAAGGTGATGCTGGACAGGAAACATCACGGTCCTGCAAGCCCAGGGTCAGTACACACGCACAGACCCCCATGGGGCACGGACCTCTGCCCGTACCTGCAACAAGCCACAGCCCTGCTAGCACCTGAAAGAGCAGCTGAAGAAAGACTGATTTTCTCAGTAGGTGGAGTGAGCTCCTCAGGTCCCTGCCCCTGCACTCTGGCAGCGATGAGCCCGGTGCAGGGCGGCGCAGGGGCTGCAGATGAGACCACCCAGGGAAGGACTGCATTCCCTTCCATTCCCCACTCTCTGCAAAGACCAAAATGCAAAAAGAGAGATGAACAGAACTGGGGGAAAGGCACTGGGAAGCCCATCTCCAAGTGCTAAGTGACAGCAGATGGTAGAGGCGCTGCTCTATGACAGATGAAGAAATCGGTGATCTATGTGTCAACGGCAATGTCATTAGCAGCAGCCTGCCTGGCTGCCGTAGCTCCCTGAGCTGCCAACCCCCATTGGACTTGGATCTCCTGGGGACGCAGCATGTCCTTGCGCCTTCTCCCATAAAGCCGCAGGCACCAGCAGCGGCACAGCCTGCAGGGCAGCTGGGCATCTCCTTGGGAAGGATGCACCAGTGTGGGGTCAGATGATGCCCCTGCAGTGCCTGGGTGTTAGCAGTTCCTCACATGCTCAGCAAAGCAATCTTATTCCCTCTGCTATTTACCACCCAGAACATCACTGACGGAAAGCCAAGAACAGCTTTTGGCACGCCTCCACGTACAGAGTGATGCCTGGGCTCGCAGTGCTGGGAGGGAGCCAGCCAGAGAAATGGCAGCGCGCAGCTTCCAGGTGACCTGGAGAGCAGGGTCCTCCCTCCAGAGCTCCCAGGGGTCTGCACGTGCTGCTCTGCAGTGAGCCGCAGTCCTGCGCAACACAGAGCAAGAAAGGGAGAAGATGACCAGAGCAAACTGGGAACGAGCATAGTGGGCAGTGAACCTCGGGAGGCTCCAAATTTCCTGTTCATTTAGGGCCAGATTCCTCTTCCTTGGTTTGTTGCTCCTGCTCAGGCGGCAGTCAGCGGCGATATGCTGCAGCCCTGGGGTTCCTCCGTGCACAGCCGCTGGCTCAGCGCTCTGGCCCTCACCTTCCCTGCACTGCCAGCCACTCCAGCGCCCCGAAGACTGGCTGTGACCAGCACACGCTCTCCCAACTGCTTCTGCAGAAAAGATCAGGTTTGCTGTGCTTGTGGGGAGGTCTCCAGCAGTGACAAATACCATGTCGTCACCTCCCCCCCAGTTCATCAGCCTGGGAAGAGGAGTGCCTTCTGTTTGCTGACCCAGTGTTATCAACAGAGCAGGAGCTATGTCTGGGAGACAGAATTCAAACTGAATTAACTTGTTGAACAAGCATGGGAAATCCTGCTCTCATTATTTACCCAAATAAAAGGGCAGACCAGCAAAGATCCTATCTGCTAACAAATACGGGGTTAGCTTCCTGACTCCCAGCTCTTTTGCAGAGCAGGAGTACACCCAGGTTGAATCTTACGAATAGCGAAAACTTTGTTAGTAATAACACTTAGCACTGTCATGCTGCCTTTATATTTACGAAGCACGGTGCAAACATTAACTTATTAATCTATGGTACTTAGCAATTATACAGTGCTGTATATTTTCCAGGTCCTCTGCAAACATTAGCTAATTAATCTACTTAATTATTCCCGTGTTTTATATTCCAGAGCACCACATACCGGCAGCACAAGGTGGAGCCTTAGCAGGGACACTCCTAAGCAGCTCTTGGCGTTTGCAGTGCCTGCCACGTTTTGGGGACACACCTTCAGCGGCCGCAAATGTCCCCAGCTGGGAGAAGGACACAGTAAGCCTCCAGGTAGCAGAGAAGAGCCTTCTCCAGCGATGTAAACTGAAAGGGGTTCAGCGAACAGCAAGAATGACCTCACCTCTACAGAACCTGCTGTGCAGTGAAAGACCAAGCTCACTGTCCAGGTCCAGCCCATCGCAGGGAAATTTAAGAGGTGACCAGATCACAGCCCATAAGCCCCCATGCAGGGCCAGCACATCAGATATTCAGACTAGAAACGGAATTCACTCTTCTAGAAGTGACTGTGAGCAACGCCAGAAAAGACCGTGCTGAGGGGCAGCTGGGATGAAATCTGGGAATGGTGACTCCGTGCACTTCTCTGATCTCTCTGGGCTTTAGTGTTGCCTCAGGGCTGACCACCTGCAGAACACCCAACGAGGCAGAGCACCCAGATTTCAAACCAGACACGTGCAGGTAGGAGGCACGAGCCCCCTGGGGCAGGCTGGCGGTCCCCAGCTGCTCAGCGAGGGTGCAGGAGCCACCGACCCCCGGCACAGGCCGGGAGCTGGGCTGTCCTGCTGCCACAGGGGGCCCAGAAATCAGACAAGCCACCCCAAAAGCCAAACTACAGAAATATGAAGCACTTTCTATCAGAAGGATCCCGAAAGAACTGGGTCTGCCAATCAAACACTCTAAGCAAGTATTTATGTACATCCCCTCACGCCAAGCTGCATCTCTGCTGCTTATTGCATTTTGACATTGTCAACAGACCCTGCTGAAGCACTCCCAGCGCTCCGCTGACCTCCATTATTTATGATGGCATGTGAAATTGATTGTGGTTGAAAGATCCTTACTGGAATAAGATGAGCTTCTCAATTATTGCCACACAAATAAATTTATGTTTTCCAGTGATCCCCCCTAGGGAGCACTTGCATAACCCTGAGTTCACGACAACGGGTACCTCCAGCTGGCAAAATACCGGTGACGGCACTGTAATCATCGAGCTACGGGACAGCAGAGGTCAAGCGATGCTCGTATGACCACAGGGAAGGGAGACTGCGGGGATGATGCAGGGCTCACTGGTGTGTCTAGATGAATAAATTATAAACTCCCCTGCAAAGCAAGCTGTGATCATTTCTGATATTTTCTGTCAAGTGCAGTGCAGGAAATACACACTAAGTATTAATGGGATTACGAACAAGATGAACAAGATGAACAAGCCTTTCAGAGACCTAGCCTCCTACTTGCGTTTCCTCTCTCACAAAATCCTCAGCTAGATGTAATTGAATAAAATAACTTAACCCATTACAGCAATCCTAAGAGAACTCTCACCACTGTTTCTCTCTCTGGTCCCCAAGCAATGCAGAGCTCTGCACGTGCAATGGCAACATCGCACCGAGCATCCCCACCCGCCTGGGTCTCCTGCTCAGGCAGCACCGCGGGACGGCAGGGCAGACCCTCACCCCGCGCCAGCAGGGTCCTGCCCACAAACACCAGCTTCTCCGCGAGGCTGAGCGCTGGCGGGGCTGGCTTCCAGCTGCTGGATTCCCTCCTGGCATGGGATGTCAATGGGTCGCCAATACAGAAGGAGGCAGGCATGGAAGAAAAAGAGCCGTGGAGGGTCCTGCCCACACCATCCTGCAACAGGACTGCGAGCAGAGCCGAGAGGGGGAACCCCAGCCTGGGAAACCACACACAGGCAAACCCCGGGGAGGAGGTGGCTGCTGCCGCTCCGGAGAACCTCATGGGAACAGAGATCCAGTGGGCACGGGGCTTGAGCCCCCATTTCCACACTTCCAGCCACCCCACCATGAACCAAGACTCCCTCTTCCACCTGATGACACTGTTTTTCTGTTCTTCCAGTTCTTTCACAATCCCTTGTTCCGAGTCTCCTGGGGGGGATTTGCTGTTCAGAGCATCCGGCTGTACCTCCTTGGTGACCTTTAATATTAAGGAACATTATTAATTCTTGATTTATTTAAAACAGTCTATTTTGACAAGATTGCAGGAGAAGACACCTCTCTGTTGGAGGATTACAGACTGTTAATTAAATGTCAATGACAGAGCACTGAAAGCTCTCCAAATGTCCACGGAGGAGCCTCTGTCCCTGCTCCCTTCTCCCTCTTGTTAGAGACCTTCACGGGAGCTCTGGAACCCCCCCACACTCGAAGGAGACTGGAGCGCTCTCCTCCCTGCGCTGACCTCTCCGAGCCTGCGCTCTCTGGTTAACCGGGCACTGAACACCCATCGGTAGATGCACAAGGCATGCCTTCAGTCTCAACCTGTCCTCACGGGGACCAGCAGACCGCATCAGCCCAAGCCCGTCTCTGGACATCAGTCTGGACCCCGCAGTGCACACACTCCTGGAAATTCATCCGTCCTGTCAACACTCCTCCCCCGGTTAGCGAAGGGCAGTAACAGACAGCAACAGAGAAATCCTGTTTAACCCTCCTCCATCCTGGCAGGTCAATGCTGTATGCTGGGAGCACCCATGTTACAGCAACTCAAGAACTAGTTGTTTTCTAACTGTGCTTCTTTATGGCACTGCCACACAGGCACGTGTGCACAATTATTAAAAAATTTAATTTGGCCAGAAAAAAAACCCGTTGTTTCTCTATTAAAAAAAGGGCATGTGGCACGAATGAACTCCAAATCTCCTGCAGAATTACCCTGAAGAGGCTCCACGTACACACTGGCTTCTAGCGAGACACATCTCGCGCTGCAGTAGAGGTAACTGAACATCTTTCATTAGCTGTGGAAAGCACACATGCACTCTCTGAATATGCAAATCAACAGAGCATTGCAATGGCAATATCTACTATCAAACAGCGTCCTCAGATGGAGAGGAGAACAGTGAGGTTCCCCTCTTTAACCACGATGTGCTTGGTACACTCTCTGGGAAGCAGACTGAGATTAGGAGTCTGCCAGCCTTCCTGAAAGGGATTTCCTATATTCATCAGGCAAGACGGTAAAAAACAAGTGCAATATTTTGCTGGTGATGTCATAAAAATGATTGATAATACTGAAAATGAGGCATCTTGCTGTGACAAAGTAAATGGCAACAACTCTCTACGAGTCTGGTCTCGAATAGGATATTACAGTTTGCTCCAATTTTCTCGGAGGAATCATGGACTCCATGTAGAGAAGGTGCTGGTGCATTTTTCCCCTGGCTGTGAAAAGTTTTCAGTTTGATAGCAGAGGAGAAGAATGAAGGGCATCAGATAAACTGGCTATATGCCATGATGGATGAGACAATGTTTGGACAGCAGTGTACAAAAGCTTTATGCTTCTAAAGCAGATTTAATTGCTTAGAAATAACAAGTACCTTTCAGAGGCCAACTTCTCCTTAGATGGTGTATCTAGGAAAAACCTGCTAAATACAGTATCCATATCGTGTGGTATTGTGATGCTGGGGCATTGTATCCTCTGAACAGAGGTGCTTGTCTCTTCTCTCATGTCCCCTTTTATACTTGTCCCTGCCCAAGTCACCCCAAACACATTTATCTTGCACCAGTTTGGATGTCCATCTCTCCCTCTTCGCTCTACCTGCAGCGCCTGTTGGAGAGGAAAATGATCAAGGACTCAGTATGAAAAACCAGAGTGAAGGAGCCATTTAGATGAAGGCGTGATGCTCTGAATGTTGTTTATTATCACATTTCCTGTGAATTCTTACATAATGTTTTGTATTTTGACTACTGGTACACATTGAACAGTTTCCTTGGCTTGCCTGCAACAATGCCGCGTTTAATTCAGAACCTGTAACGTACATGAATAATTCAGATTGTTCGTTCCAGTGTGCCTTGCTCTACATTTGTCAGTGGTGGATAATGCTCCACTTCACGTTGCTCTCAGCTGCCACCTTCACAAGGAGAACCACACACACAAACTGCTGGCTGCAGTCTCTGCTGCACCTATTTATCCGTGGATGGATACGCTGGCGTTGTTGGGGTGACCCTCATCATGCATCGCCTCCAGGAGATGGATACCCAGCCAAGGAAGCAGGGTAGATGTCTTGCAATTCAAACATTACCTTGTTTTCAGAGGGTTTGCGCCAGCCTGGATTGCTGAATCACCATCTCACGGTCCCCGACTGTTCTGCTGCGGATGAGGTTGTGCTGCGCACGAGGCGCTGCACCATTGCTCCTTCTTCCCAAGCAGGATTTCCATGATGAAGGGCTCCTCTCTCCTTGAAAAAAGTATGGGGTGGGGAGCAGGCCCCTGAGCACCACAAGCTCGACCTCTACAAGCTGCTACCCCAGCACCTAATCTACTCCATAGACACTTGGACAGTGTTTTATATCTCCATTCGGTGGGAAAACGTTGTCCCTAGTCCCCTGAAGACTGGCAGCATGCATGCCCCTTCCTCCCAAGGCGTGTCCCGGAGGGCTGGCCCTTCTCTGGGGGCTATGGACTGGGGTGCCAGCCAGCTGCACCATCGCTCTGTCCCATCTTGTCCTGGAAGCTTGGCTCCTCTGAGCCCAGTGCTCTGGGAACACTGGAAGGATCCCACTGCAAAGCTGAGGACCAACACGTCCGTGGTACGCCAGCAGGCTGTGAGACCTTGCAAGAAGCAGGCAGCCCCTCAAACATCTGGCCTGTGGTCTGGGGAAGGGCGGCGAGGGGCTGCCG
>NW_010121336.1:15763-18719 GCF_000699245.1 Pterocles gutturalis
ACTCCCCCCCCCCCTGGTCTGGCCGTTCTCCAGGCAGACAGGAGTTTCTTTGGGAACCGCCGTCCTCGCTCCCATTAACTCACGGGTCCCCTCACCGCAGCTGTGGAGGGACAGATTGCAGCGGCACCGGTCAGCGCTGGTCCCCCCACCTGCAGAGCTCACAGGCTGCAGTGGAACCCGCACAGGCTGCCCCACGGTCACACAAAGCTTGCGGGCAGGGCTGCAGGTCCAGGGCTGATTGCCAAAGACCGGGGACAAGGAGGGTGTGTAGATGAGGAGACACGATGGCCAGAAAATGGCTAGTTACAGCCCCAGCACCGCGAGCTGCCGGAACCCCTGGGGACATGCCAGCCGTTGGCGGGGGCTCCCCGGTGACGACCACTGCAGCAAACCCGCCTGTGCCCTGGCAGGGCACCACGAGGGAAGTGACAGCAGCAGTGTCACAATTCGAGGCGGTTTCATTCACACGATCTCCCAGGACTTCATTCCCTGTGCCCGCTTTGCACCCAGAGCGTGCCGGAAAGCAAGGGGAGCACCTTGGCACCTACCCGGCAATTATTTACAGTGACACTAACACAGAGACCTAGCAGACTGCTTCATATACAAAACATTAAAATTTTCATTATAATCTATTAAAGATGGATTCTCTCAAGCTGCTGTAATAGAAGAAAGATTTCTGAAAAGCTGATTTAAATACAGCTACTCACAGCAACAAAAATCAGGCATTCAGCAAGCTGTTTCTGTTTACCTGAAAAGACATTTATTCTGACTCATACCGCAAACACTGCCCATGGTCACTGGTAATTGGAATTCTGATGGCGTTTGCATTGGCATTTTAACACCAATTAATAATCAGTTTTTAAATTTGCATTTATTAGAAGACTTTATGTGTCTGAGAGGAAAAAAAAAAAAACAAAACCCTAAAATGTTCATGAAACATTTACCCATGCTTGTACTTGCAAGTCACGGATTTATTCTGAAGAATAATGAGAATTCATCTGCATCTGGACGGTGCCCCACAAGTGAGAGCAGCGCTGCTCTCAGACAAGCCTCGGGCCAGGCGCACGAGGACCCGGGTGCCCCCATTCTGCCAGAAGCTGCACCCACGTCCATCCCTGGGGAGCTAGGGCATGGGAGCTCTGCAGAAGGGCGCAAGTGGGGCGAGGGGCACTAGGATGAGGAACCCTAATTTGCCATGCTATCCTACTTAGAGCAAAAGATCGGACAAGGAGGAAGGCCGCGGAGTGTGGCTGGCTGCAGCTCTGGCTGGGAAGCACCAGCTAGCAGGGTACCAGTGCCACAGAGCTCCAGAGCATCCCAGCATTGCCCTCCCCCAGCAGGGAAAAGCACTCAGGACACAGGATAAGGAAACAGATTTTAGATAAAGCTGCTTCTCCTAGAGGAAGACCTAAGAGGACATTTTAACCAGCAAGTGTAAACAGGTGATAGAAACGGCGCTGACATTATCAAACAGCAGTGCAGCGTGGCAGCATCCACAGAGGGCTCTGCTCCCTGTCGTGCGCGGTCTTCCCGGCAGCAGCATCCCCACCACCCCACCCCACTTCTCCCCGGGACTCCACTCACACAGGTGAAGATGCTGTACAAGGAGTGAAGGAGCAAGGAGCAGGGTGGCTCCAAGCAGCAGCACTGCTCAGTCCCGCTGCAGAATGCCAGTACAGGGGAGAGCTGCATTTGCAGAATTGGGAGAGAGAAGCTGTGCTGGGGTAAGGGGCAGTGTCTGACGGAGGACAAGGCCAATGGAGGAAGATGGGCATCCTGTGCTTCTCTGTGTGTCTGCTTGGTTGGGAGGTAGGGAGATTTCCAGGATCAGTCACAGCCCCGTGGCAGGATCAAATTAGACAGGGAGGCAAGCAAGGGGCAAAGACACATGCTCTTTACCAAGGCCTCCTGAGCCTTCACTGTGGCTGGGTACAATCAGCACAAGATCTGAAGGCGTCCACATGTCCTGTGCCCTGAGCAGCACCAGCACAAGCAGCAGCTGTCACATGCCACAGCAGAAAACTGCTGTGTGGTCCTGGGGACAAAGGCAGGACAACTGGGTGGCAGCACCTGCCCAGGACCGATGCTCGCAGCCGCCCGTTTTCAGCACCACTCTGCAGCCAAATCTGCTGCATCATCTCCAGCCTGCTTTCCTGGCCAGCACCCTGGGGACCTGTGCAGTCCTGCTGCTTGTTCACGCAGCGAGCCCGGGGTTAAAACCATGCCCAGCAGCTGCTCCCTGTCCTCTGCTCTTGGGGCTTCCCCTCTGCCCACGCCAGGTGGAAAGGAAAGCATGCGAGCGCAGCTGCAGGAGAGATAAGCGACCCAAGGTGCTGTGACTGCTGCTCCTGGGGGAGTCAGGGGTGAATCAGAACTTCATCAGCCTGCAAGGAAAAGAACCCGTTACCTGGCAGTTGTATGCAGTCCCTTTCAGTGGGAGGCTCCTAACCTAACCAGCCCTTGTAGTCAAGGGGAATAAAATATATGCTGACATCAGTGCACAGAGGTTCCCATTGGAAGCCACTTTCACTGCAGTGTCGTGAATCTTTTCAGAAACAGCTTGAGAAGATTCATTCTGTGTATCAATCTTCCTGGGTAGCAGAGCTGATGATGGTCGTACATAATAAT
This sequence comes from Pterocles gutturalis, assembly GCF_000699245.1. Taxonomy (NCBI): domain Eukaryota; kingdom Metazoa; phylum Chordata; class Aves; order Pterocliformes; family Pteroclidae; genus Pterocles; species Pterocles gutturalis. The sequence continues at coordinate 18,392 of NW_010121336.1, forward strand.
GCTTAAGTCAATTCACATGCACAGTCAGTGGCTGGGTACAAGCCTTGGCCCTAATCAGCACATTAAATAGAAACTTACCACCAATAACTCTGGAGGGGCCTCTCCAGGGGCAGGGAAATGCTCCGCTCGGGCCCCTGCGGCTCCTCAGGCGCGTGCTGTCGTGGCACACTGTCCCCTTGGCTCCAGGAAGAATGGAAACTCATAACTCTCCTTCTGTTTGTTTGGGTGACACATTTTTATGACCCAAATTCTTTACTTTAGGTTTTGACGGTGATTCTGTGACTATGTCCCCCCGGTAAGGGCAGCGCTGCTCTGGAGCCAGCACACA
>NW_010121337.1:0-2336 GCF_000699245.1 Pterocles gutturalis
TTTTCCTGAATCACCTGAGCTTTCCTTCAACCCCAGCAGCAGGTTTGATGGTTTGGGATGGGCTCATCCTCCCAGTGCAACTGAGGCTTGGCCATAACAGGCCGTGGCAGTGCAGGGAGGAGGGAGAGGTCCCTGCAGTTCAGAGTCACTGCGAGAATCCCTGGGGACATGCTTGGCTTCAGGCATCCCTCAGGGACGCGGCTTGGCCACGATGCTCAGTCTCTGACTCATTTCCTTCTGCAGGGAGCATCACTGCCGGGAAGCCGGTGGCCCAGGACAGAAAGATCCCCCCCACATCAAGAGAGCTCAGCAACTCCAAGTCTCCGCACGCCCCCGTGCCCGACCACCACCACCCCATCTCCCCATACGAGCACCTGCTCCGCGGCGTGAGCGGGGTCGACTTGTACCGAGGACACATCCCGCTGGCTTTCGACCCCGCCGCCATCCCGAGGGGAATCCAACTGGAAGCAGGTACCTTCAGCAGCGGCACCGTCTGTTTGGGCTTGTTTTTTTTCCTTGTTTACACTCTGAAAGTCTCTGGGGAAACCACTTCATGTCTGCATCCTTTTCTCTCCCAGCTGCTGCTTACTACCTGCCAAGGCATCTGGCTCCGAGCCCCACGTACCCCCACCTCTACCCCCCGTACCTCATCCGGGGCTACCCAGACACGGCCGCCATGGAGAACCGCCAGACCATCATCAACGACTACATCACGTCCCAGCAGATGCACCACAACGCCGCGGCCACCGCCATGGCGCAGCGGGCGGACATGCTGCGTGGCTTGTCGCCCCGGGAGCCCTCCCTCGCTCTCAACTATGCAGCAAGGCCTCCCGGCACGGCGGCGTCTAGGGGTTTGGGGACATTTTGGGAGAAGGAGGTTGGGTCAGACCAGCACTCCCTGTTGGGGAGTGGGGCCAAGCAAGCAGCCCAGCGTCACCCAGCGATGCAGGACCTTGGCTGGTCAGCATGGGGGACAGCTGGGGGGATTTTGATGCTCTTTTTGCCATCTTTAGTTACTTGAGGCTCCTTCTGTGCATCTCTAGTTTTGGGTCATGGGAGCACTTCCCAGCCTGGCCTTGCTGGCCTTTGGAGATTAAAACACACTCCCAGAAGGATATGGAGCTTTCTGCAAAAAGCAGAGTGTGCTGGGGAGGGTCACCCCATCCCGCTGCTCTGGTGTGGTGCAGGAGGTGCCAGTGCACACACGTTCCCCCGGGCACTGGTTATCAGAGGAGGGGACCCTTCCGTGGGCAAATACAGCCCTGCAGCAGCTCGGTGTCATCCTGACAGTCCTCTCGCTTCTCTCTCCAGGCATCATCGACCTGTCCCAAGTGCCACATCTGCCCGTCCTCGTGCCCCCAACCCCCGGCACCTCCGCCACCACCATGGACCGCATCACCTACATCCCTGGGCCCCCCCAGACCTTTGGCACCCGGCACAGCAGCTCCCCGCTCTCCCCAGGTAATGCTGGAAGTTGGGTTTTTTTCCATGGGAAAGCGGTTGGGCAGGACTCCCTTAACCCGTCCAGGTCCATGGGCTCAGCGTGCCAGAGCAGATGGGGGAGCCCAAATTCATTCTCGTTCAGGGACCAGCCCACCAGCTCCTCTGATCCTGTTTCCTGGGGGCTTCTTTGCTTTTTTCCCCTTCTTCCCTAAAGTGGCAGCTGGCAGACAACTTTGCAGAAGATCCTACCCTGGAGACAGCACGAGAACAGCTATTGTATGATTTGCCCGAGTTTTGTCGCATGGGTTGCCCCCATCTGTCGTGCTCCAGGTGACCTTGGATGGAGTTCTGGTTATCTGCTCTGCAGACACAGCGATGTGAAGAGCAGGCGGTGTTCTCCGGGGGAAATGGCTCTATCTGCAGCCCTTTCACTGCCTTTCCCTTGGCTTTCAGGAGGCCCCACGCACATGACCAAACAGTCGGGATCCTCGGTGTCCGAGCGGGAACGGGAGCGGGAACGGGAGAGAGAGCGTGAAAAATCCATCCTAGCATCCACCACGGTGGAGCATGCACCCATCTGGAGACCAGGTAAGCTGGGGAGGAGCCCAGCACCGCATCCTGGGGCCCGTGCTGGGTGGAGGTGGGGTTGGGACTATAAAATGAAGAGCTAAAGAAGCTCATCTTTCTATTTTCCCCCAGGTACGGAGCAGTCCAGCAGCCGTTCGTCCTCGCACTCTCACAGCCACCAGCACTCTCCTGTCTCACCCCGCACCCATGAGACCATCCAGCAGCGCCCCAGCGTGCTCCACAACACGAGCATGAAGATCATCTCCTCGGAGACCCCCACCCCTTCCGTCCTGCGGTATGTCCCCCCGCCACAGCCCCTGCACCGG
>NW_010121337.1:2367-7439 GCF_000699245.1 Pterocles gutturalis
GCAGCCGCGGTGGTTCACTATTGCGTGGGGCACGAGTGAGGGTTGGTCTGGTCTTCAGCCTCAGCAGGAGCAGGATTGGGGCTTACAGGGAAGCTGTGATGGGGAGGGGTGGATTTTGGTGCCCAGTTGCTTTGCTTTTCCTCATGGATTTTACTGCCAGCGGGAGAGAAAGCAGGAGCACCCCAGGGCTGTCTGTGCTCACGTCGCATAGACAGGAGGGTATCGCTCCTTCGGCTGAAGGTTGCCTGTTTGGGGAGTTATGAAGGTCTCTGGGATCTGTCCCATGGGTTTTGTTCTCCCCAGTTGATGCATCCCAATACCCTGTGGCCAGTTATTGGGGTGGAGGCTCCATCTGAGCCCTCCTCACCTGCTCCAGCACGGGCCAGCCCTCCCCTTCCTCCACGTTCTTTTCTCATCTTCGCCTTGTCTTCCTTTGCCTTCCAGATCCTCCTCCACCACTACCACATCGCCAGTCCGCTCCGCCGCCTTCCCCTCGGCCTCCACGCTGCGCTCCTCCATCGGCGCGGCGGACGGCTACGCGGCGCTGATGGACCCGGCCATCCTGCAGAAAGAGGCCTCGAGGGCGCGGGAAGCCAAGACAGAACGATCCCAGACTGACAACAACGTCTTCACCTCAAAGCTGCCCAGTGGGGCCAACCTCGAACAGTCGTCTTCACCCATTAAAGCCATGGAATCGAGACCTTTACCCGCCTCTGTACCCGGTTCTTCTCATCACTATAGCAGAGGGCAGGGGAAAAGCCAGCAGCACCATCACCCTCTGGACCAGCAGCACCCAACCTTGGGCCCCGAGCAGCACAGTAGAGACAAGAGTCAAAGTAAAACCTTTTCCATGCAGGAACAGGAGCTCCGAGCACTCGGTAAGACCACCACGACAGCGGCCAACTTCATAGATGTGATTATCATGCGCCAAATGTCTTGCGATAAGGGGCAGCGGGAAAGAGGCTCGCTAAGTAACGACTCCGCTAGCGATGGTAAGAAATTGGAGGGGAGAGGCCAGAAAGCTATGGCGTGAAACCAGTTTTGTTTCGTTATTCCTTATTTTTAGTTGCACGTTTTGGCTACGGGCTTCGTCAGCTTTCCCGAGCGTGCTTGTCCCTCTGCTTCCCGGTTGTTGCGTCACTACAGATTTTTTTTCTTTGTGTGTGTTTCAGGGATCTTCCCTTCTCCCACCCTCGTTTAGTTTTTCCCATTGCCAAGTCTTGTTTTGCAAACATCGTTCAGTTCCTGGTATTGCTTTTTACAGACAATAGCAATTTGCTAATTCTGATTTCCCCATCAGTAGAAACTCTCGGGCTGTAAGGAACAGTTGTGGGTAATAAATCAAACGAGTGAAGCAGAGAACCGGGTGTGTGAGCGGGACAGGGCTGCTGGCTGTCACCTCCCCGCTCATGGCTCTGTCCCTGAGCCCGAGGCAGCTCAGACGGGGTCCCCTCACTTGGGGTGACCTCGTGCAGGGTCCCAGCACTGGATGATGCATGAGAGGGCAACGCGGACGTGGCTGTCCAGGGATCACCCAGCCCACCCGTGGCCAGAGCAGAGCACAAGAACCACCTGCGAGCAATCTCGTTTAGGACACTAAAACACTGGGATCAGTTCTCCAGAAGAAGGCGCAGGGAGAGGGCTGGACTCAAGGTCTGGATCATTTTTGATGGGACCAACCTTCATCCAGAGCGTTCCTCCACGCAGTGTTCAGAAGCAGCAGGCAGCCTGCGGGGATTTGATGGGACCCCATCTTCAGCATCTGCCTTGGCCATCAGCATGGGGGGTGCTGGCCAGCTCCCCTTCCTGTAACCCACGGGTGGACCGGACACGGGGAGGAGAGCGGCTCTCACCAGCGCATCCTGACCACCCGTCCCACCACTTGGCCATGACTGGTCCCAGTCCCTTCTAGCAACGTGCTGCAGGGCCAAGGACGTGCCTCTGGCCGCAATGCGCTGCCCAGCCGAGTTCTTCCTTCACCTTTTTCCCTGTTTCCTCCAGCTGGTCTTGTCACGCTGCGGAGGCAAGAGACAGCTTTTCTCTGTCCGTGAGCTTACAGCAAGCAGCTGATGTTCTCCAGACCTTTCCAGAGCAGGACACTGCATCTTGGGTGGATCCAAACTGTGGTCCCTGCGGTGCTGGCACACAGGTGGTGCGTGGGGTGATGGGGGACGCTCCATCCCCAGCACAGGGAGGTTCTCCATGGGAGTCCTCCCCTCCCCGTGCCCTGGTGCAGGGTCAGTGTGTCTGTGCCAGGGGCACCAGTGACCCTCCGTCAGCGCGGCGGGTCCCCTGCCAGATTTGCCTGCAGCGGGCGGTTTCTAGGAATGGAGCGTTAGGAGGGGAAAGGTCTGTGGAGGCAAAAGTCATGAGCGTTCCCAAGCATGCTGAGCTGGCGAGAGGCAGCGTGTGCCTCCTCCAGGACTCCTCCGCCCCTCATCTGTGGAAGCAAAACCCATCTGTGCCTCAGTTTCCCCTCTCTGTTGAAGGATGATGGTGGTCCCTCGTTCCAGCTCTGCGTGCTGTGGTGCAGCTCGCATCCATGCAAAGGGTTTAAAAGGCACAGAAAGGGCAAGAAGGCTTTTTGCCCCTGCGGTGTGCGAGTCTGCCATCTGTGGAGCAGGACCTGGAGTCTGCAGGGCCTCACACCCAGTTTCCAGGTCCCTGCTGTTGGCCATGCTGGGCTTGGGGCTTTTCTTGGTAAAGCACTTGAGACCTCCCGAGCAGCCACCTCCACTCCCGCAGGGCACTGCTTTCCCTCCGGGCATGGTGGGGGGGTTATTTTCCATTTCAGTCGATGAGAGAAGAGGGGGAGCAAGTTGTGAACCCACAAGGGTTGAATTTTTTTCCGGACTCTCGTGCTGTGGCCACAAGCTGCTGTACAGGAGTGGGACATCACCTCTTCCTTGCGGCCGTCACCACAGCTGGACACCGGAGGTGGCTCTGGGGGTCCCTGCGATAAACCTGCCCCTCAGCTCCTTTTCCCCATCGCTGAGCGCGTCTCTACCTGCAAGCGATGGTTGACAGAGCACGGGGGAAAAGCCACGTGAGCTCCTGGGTTTAACTCCCTTTCTCCCGCTTCCCCAGCCTTCCACGGAGCCTACAGCCCCGAGCGGATGGAAGCGGTGAGTCCCGTGAGCTCACCCAGCCTGTCCCACGAGAAAGGGGCCAAGCTGCTGCAGGACGCGGAGAAGGGGCATGGGGAGCACGACCTGAGGCAGAAGCAGCAAGGTGAGGGCAGGGTCTGGCATGGGGGGGGCTTCGTCACCCACCTCTTGCTCACTGTCCCCCAGTGCTGTGCTGGGATGGCGTTTGAGGAGGGGGACACAGACATCATCTCACGCCTGCTCTCTTCTTTGTGTGTCCCCCAGGCTCGCTGAAGGCTCCCGAAGCAGCCCACCTGCAGCACCTGCGGCAGCCCGACGGCCCCCAGCCCCAGTGCCAGCCCCTCCAGCCCAGCCAGAGCGCCAAGGGCATGAACCAGCGCGTGGTCACGCTGGCCCAGCACATCAGCGTAATTCAGCTCGTTCTCGCCTTCCTGCTGGGGGTCCGGGGAGGAGGGAAAGGCTGCTATGAAACATGTCTGATGGGGAAGGGCCGGGAGTGGTGCTGGAGACCTCAGCACCCCTGGGTGGGGGGCTGGAGAGAGGAGGGAGCATCAGGAATGTTCAGCCCCAGGGATCTGTGTCCCCAACAAGCTGCTGCAGGCAGGAGGCAGGGACAAACCAGCCTGATTCCCTGCTGCTTGCCCTGTCTTGGTTGAGCTTGAGCCCAGCAAAGCAAGAGGTAGACACCAGGTCTATTTTCTAACTCCAGGGTTTCTCCTTCTAGGAGGTCATCACGCAGGACTACACGCGCCATCACCCGCAGCAGCTCAACTCCCACATCCAGACCCCGGTGTACTCCTTCCCCGGGGCCACGTGCCCGGTGCTGGACCTGCGCTGCACCCCCAGCGAGGCGTACCTGCAGCAGCAGGAGCACGCGGCCGCCTCCCGCATCTCCCCGCAGAACGAAGGCAGCAAAAGGTGAGCTCGGAGGGTCCAACCCAAGCTGTGCCAGCCTGAGCTCAGACAGACCAGGGCTGTCCAAGGCGAGGGTGCCGTTGGCTGCTGGGTACCCCAGTGGGACGGCGCAGAGCACAGACGGCGCAGAGCGCAGGCTGGCGTTTGGCTTTGCTGAATTCATGCTCCCCAGCTCAGGGCTCCGATAGATCACTTGCTTAGGTGGCCCAGAGTGTAAGATTGCCGTCTGATCTGGGCACTTTGGCCCATGGTGGTGCCTCTATTGCCATTCCTGTTCTAGAGGTGCTCTCCAGACCCCCTTACAGTCAGTGCATGGTCCCCTTTGACATCCAGCCAGTGTCACAGAACATTTTGGTGGGAAGGGACCTCTCCAGGTCACCCAGCCCAACGCCCTGCTCCAGCGGGTCAGCAGGCTGTCCAGGGCCATGGCCAGTGGAGTTTTCAGTATCTCCGCTGATGGGAGACTTCAGCACATCCCTGGGCAACCTCTACCAGCGTTTGAGCACCCCTGCAGTAAGAAACCTTTCTTGTGTTGGGATGGAATTTCATCTGTTTTGGTTTGTGCTGGTTGGCTCTTGTCCTGCCACTGTCCTCAGTCCCTGGCAGATCACGGTGCAGTGACCTTTCAGACTACAGATGGTGCCAAAAAACCCAGAGCAATGTGTTTTCCATTGGTTCAAAGTTAATTTTATCTTCATCATTGTCTGTGAATCAGAAGCTTGTTAGACACATGTGCTGAGTCAGCTGCAGCTGTCTGTTTCAGGCACCACCTGTATTTTAAAGTCATTTTCAAATCCTTGTGCTGATACCAGCAAAAGGCAGGTCTGGTTGCTGTTGAACAGAAATTAAAAATTGAAAGTGTGAGAATGGGGTCTGTCCTCCGACCCAAATGCTGGCAGATACCCAGATGCAACCAGGAAAGATTGGTGTCTGCAAACCGGTGGTTCCTTGTCAGTAAATGTCATTATTCGTCCCAGCTCTGCCTCGTCCTAGAGCTGGCTTTGTAACACTAGGGGAGAGAACCCAGCCCTGGCCACCCAGCGATGGAAA
>NW_010121338.1:0-412 GCF_000699245.1 Pterocles gutturalis
CGGAAGGGGGGGGCAGCGTGAAGCCCCTTGGGAGCACCCCATCCAGCCGTGACCATCCTGCTCGCCGATGCTCACCCTGAGACCTCGGGCCAAGCTTGGCGCAGGGATTTTGCACCAAAAAGTCCCTTTTTGATGTAATGTGACATGCAAAGAAGACAAAGCCGACACAGACACACACGAAAAAACCCTAAAAAAAGCCACGAAAGGGCTGAGGCTTCTGCAGTTGCCATAGAAATGTAGCGAAGGAGCTGACAACCGCCAGGCATTGCCGGCAAAGGATGGGATTGGGGCAAGCACGAGGTGGGCTGGCTTGAACGCAACCCAGGCAAGTGGCCACATCCATGTGCTGCTGTCCTGTGCCAACGGGGACGCGGCCAGCGGAGACAGGGGCACCTCCAGAACCAGCCCCGGG
>NW_010121338.1:628-1915 GCF_000699245.1 Pterocles gutturalis
ACCCAGCCCGCGGATCCCGTGACTCAAAGCACAGCTCCGTTTTCCTCCCTTTCCATCCAAAAAGAAGAGCGGGTGAGCGCTGGGCTGCGTTAGCTGTCAGCAGGGTGTGAGAGTTTTTGGAAGGCATCCCGCAGATGTTCAGAGGTCAGGATGGAGCCTCCTGCTCCCTGCCTGTGCAAACACCGCCCCGCTCCCAGCCAAAAGCCTCTCCCCCTCCATCAGCGCCATTCAGGGGCCCAGATGTGCTTCCTTCCCCTGCTGACACCCACAGCACGACTTTCTCCCCAGCCAGAACCTGCCCACAGCCGCCCTCCCGCAGGCGGGGAGGCACAAGCATTGTCCACCCTGGGAAACCAAACCAAGGACTCAGCATCCCAGAGAGCACCCCAGCGCCAGGACAGCCGGTCTATCCACTGGTGGGTACCAAGTCTTCTGGGCTGGGTGGGCAGCACGGAATGCTTTGGATGAGAGGTTTTATATTAAAGAAGGGCTGTGGTGCCGCTGCATCATCACTCCAGCCGCGGGGCCGCAGGACCAGGTGCCTCACAGGTGCTCACCGCACGCAGCAGGGAAGGTTTGATATTTAGCCCGTGTCGCTGACATTCGTTTCTTTAAATGCCTTTAGCTTCCTTCTAATAAAAATCATAAAAAAACCCCACAAAGGATCCTTCACCGCTGGTGAATATCAATAGGGTGAGGCGGTGTGTTAGCATGCACGGCACCCGCTCCAGCTGCGTGTTGTGTTGGGTGCGACAGCATCCTGGAATACTGATTCGGGCGGCAAGTACCCCGAGAGGTATCAGCGATCTATTAGACAGGAAGAGGCGCAGTCCCTGGCGCTGTGAACAAGAGGGGTTTTCTCTGCCCCTTTCTCAGGGGGAGTTCAGTGATTTGAAACAAGCTCATGCCTGCATCTTGTTCGTTCCTGTTCTGCAGCGGAGCGGCAGGTCGTCTTCCTTAGGCAATTAAAGAAATAAAATTGGGGCTGCAGAGAGCACCCCATCGCCAGGGTCCAGCATCTGCTGCGGTGTCAGCTGCCATCCTCCCCAACCAAGCACGTGCTCCCATGGGACACAGGGGCGTCCCCTGGCCAGAGCAGCTCGCTGGTCCCAGCACGGGGACACCACTCATGGCCAGGACATGGGGACAGCGCTCACAGCCAGGACACGGGGACAGTGGTCACAGCCAGCACATGGGGACAGTGCTCACGGCCAGGACATGGGGACAGCGCTCACAGCCAGGGCATGGGGACAGTGCTCAGGGCCAGGACATGGGGAAAGGGCCCCC
>NW_010121338.1:2104-2670 GCF_000699245.1 Pterocles gutturalis
CATGGACGGGACAGGGGGCCAGTGCCCACAGCCAGCACATGGGGACAGTGCTCACAGCCAGCACATGGGGACGGTGCTAACGGCCAGGACATGGGGACAGGCGCTGGCAGAAGGCAGACGAAGGGCTTGTCCACTTGTGTTGGGTGGCAGCAAGCAAATCCGGGGAGGCATCAGATGGACATTGGGCAGTCGATGGTGCAGATGGAGACGGAGCAGTCCTATGGCAGGGCCGGATGTGGGGCATCCCCGTGGCAAGGACAGACAAGGGGCAAACCCACAGCACAAGTGGACATGAGGCATCCCCGTGGCACCGGAGGAGATGGGGCATCCCCATGGCACAGGCAGATGTGGCACTCCCATGGCACAGGGAGACACAAGGCGTCCCCATAGCACAGCTGGATGCAGGGCATCCCCCGGGCACAGCAGGATGCGGGGCACCCCCATGGCAGATCTGGATGCAGGGCATCCCCGGGACACAGCTGGATTCTGGAAATCCCCTGGGCACAGCTGGATGCGGGACATCCCCAGGGCAAAGGAGGATGCGGGACATCCCCATGGCACAGCTG
>NW_010121339.1:0-1237 GCF_000699245.1 Pterocles gutturalis
ACGAGGACACCCCCGACCCGGCGCCCCAGCCGCTCCGGCCACGCTCCACAAAGCGCATCTGGGCGCCGGTAACGATGAGAAAAGCGTCTCCCAGCCGAGCCGAGCGGGCAGGGAAGGGCGTGAAGGAGTCCCGGTTGCGTTTCCCTTCAAAGGGACGACGTGAAGGAACAGGTTTGGGGACGACTGAGGGCAAGCGGCGTCCCCAGCGGGTCACGGGGAAGCTGTCCCCACCCCAGGACCAGGCCAGAAGATCTCCAAAGAGCAAAACGATTCATCATCGCGGCAGGAACGAGCTCCGCACAGAAGTTTTAACCCCCAAACTGTAACAATCTGCGTTTTCAGACCCACCAAAAGCTCCCCGACGCTCGCCCCTGCCAAAATCCCGGGGAAACTGAGAGCGGAGCCGGTGGGAGAAGCAAAACATCCACCTCCACCGAGGCCCCGACCCTGAGCTGGGTTTCTGGGCGCTCTCGAAATAGAAACTGGAGCAAGACATGCCGGGAGAGGCGGGCGAGCCATCCCGCCGGCAAAGGCTGCGGCGACCTCCTTAGTGCCCACGCGAAGAGAAGGGACCTCGGTCCGCCCAGGATCCTGATTTAGAACCGAAGGAAACGGCTCGCTGCACGTCGGATCCGAGAAAAGGGGAAAAAAACCAGCAGAGGTTGGATGTGAAGGTGTCTCGTGGGGCAGGCGTGGAGTTCTGCTCCCCAGGTCGAGCAGGAAAGGTTGTTGAGGCAGCGGGAAAGCCGGAGTCGTGGGGACAGATGGGATCTGAGTGGGGTTTGGACAAGAATTCTTTTAATAAAATCGATTTTCGGAGGGTAAAGCGCTGAAGTCAGCAGCAGATGGAAACGGTGTAAAAAGAGAGCGGACGAAAATTTGGGAGATGGGAAGGAAGAGAAGCACCTGGAGGTGAAGCTCCTGGCTGTGGAGAAGAGGAGCTGGGATGGATTTGGATGCAGATATCCCACTGCTGTCCCGTCGGATGAGGACAAGCCTCGGGGGGCTGCTCGGCCCAATAGGCCCCCCGCTAGGGCCGGGGGCGAGCGCTCCGGGAGCCTGTGTGCCCCCCTCTTGCTGCCGACGGGTACGTCGCTCCGTTCGCCCGGATTTTACAAAAATCAGCAAACGGGACCCGGCACCCGAGGGGCCTGTGCGTGGCCTCGGGAGGGTTCCAGGACCCCTGGGCAGAAACCCCTCAACTCAGAGCTCAGAGATGAACTTTTGGGGTTAAAGA
>NW_010121340.1:0-947 GCF_000699245.1 Pterocles gutturalis
CCTGCTGCTGCCCTGGCCAGCCCCAGTGCTGGTGCAGGATGTGTCCTGGCTGAGGGTAGCATTGCTTGGGGGGCTCAGCACCCCCCCCCCCCCCCAGGGTGCTGCCAGGGCTCAGCATCGCTGCGGGACATATTCTGACCCAGCCGAGATCCCCACCCTGCAGAGCCTGGATACTGGGGGGGCTCAGCATCACTGGGGGGGGTCATATCTTGGCCTAACTGGGATCCCCCCACTCTGCAGAGCCTGGATCTGTGGGGCTGAGCATCACTGGGGGTTGTATCCTGACCCAGCCGAGGTCCCTGCTCTGCAGAGCCTGGATCTGTGGGGCTGAGCATCACTGGGGGTTGTATCCTGACCCAGCCGAGGTCCCTGCTCTGCAGAGCCTGGATCTGTGGGGCTGAGCATCACTGGGGGTTGTATCCTGACCCAGCCGAGGTCCCTGCTCTGCAGAGCCTGGATACTGGGGGCCTCAGCATCACTGGGAGGGGGGGGTCTTATCTTGACCCAACCAGGATCCTCACTCTGCACAGAGCCTGGATCTCTGGAGCTCAGCATCACAGTGGGATGTATCCTGACCCAGGTGAGGTCCCCAGTGTGCAAAGCCTGGATGATGTGAGGCTCAGCATCACTGCAGGATGTATCCTGACCCAGCCAGGATCCCCACTCTGCACAGAGCCTGGAGCTGAGCATCACTGGGGGGTTGTATCCTGACCCAGCCGAGGTCCCTGCTCTGCACAGACCCTGGACACTGCAGTGCTCAGCATCACTGTGGGCCGTATCCTGACCCATCCGTGCTCCCAGCTCTGCGCAGGGCCAGGCCACGGCATGGTTAAGGGCCACGGCGGTCCCACCCGCACGCCCCCGGGGGTGGGAGGCACCCTGACCTCACAGGCACAGAATGTGCCGAGAAAACGTTTTTTTCCCTAATTGCTTGGATTTTTGTGGAG
>NW_010121341.1:0-9304 GCF_000699245.1 Pterocles gutturalis
CTGCTTCTAATGCCAAGATATCGGAGCAGCAGAGAGTGGCTGATATGACCTCCTCCTTCTGCTCCCCCTCTTCAGTTGTTCAGTTTTTTCAGCTGAGACAGAGTTAACTTTCTTCACAGTAGCTAGTGTGAGGCTGTGTTTTGGATTTGTGCTGAGGAGAAGGCTGGTAACATACTGATGTTTATAGTTGCTCCCAGGACAGTCAAGGACTTTTCAGCGTCTGCAGGTGCAGAAGAAGCTGGGAGGGAGCACAGTGCCAATTACTAGCCTAGGATTCGACCTTAGGTTTAGGATTGAGACCCAAATTCGGCAATGGTCTATTCCATATCATGCATGTCATGCCCAGTATATAGATGAAAGTCTTTCCAGAAGCTCTCTCTCTCTCTCTCGGTCGCCCCTCTCTCAGGGTCATCTCTCACTCTCTCAGATACTTGGGCTCTTCTCTCTTTTCTGTGATTGCAGTTTCAGGACTCTCCCTGTTCCAGGATCATTAGCTAGGAACAGGCTGAGCCTTTGTCATTGGGTGGTGAGCAGCTGCACTGTGTATCACTCATTTGTGTATATTACTATTATTATCATTATTATTATTATTTCCAATTGTATTGTGGTTTAGTTATTTAATTTTCTGTTCTTATCTCAACCCATGAGTCTCTCTTTTTCCCTTTACCCCTTCAATTCTCTCCCCCATCCCCAGGAGAGGTGGGGGGAGTGAGTGACTGTATGGTGTTTAGCTAGCTGGGTTTCAACCACAACAGTCTCCTTCCTGCAGTACTCAGCATTTTGCACCAATGAGTTCATGCCATGTCTACTTTTCTACTCCACAATGTTCTTTCACCATAGTATGGTATAGTCCTTTTGCAGCAGGGATGCTTCCCATCATTATTCACAAATTGCTGGAGCTCATCTAGTTCAGAGTCAATAAAGAAGATGTCAGTCCAGACAAGTCTCTGAGGGAACAGCACTAGTAACTTCTCTATTGTGGTAACTCCGTTTTGAAAACAAGCTATTATACTCTTCATATCAGCCAAGATTTGTTCACTCAAAGACAAGTCTCATTTCAGACCCATTTTTTTTCCCCAATAGGAAGTTGTACCAGAGGATTTCATTAAATCTACCCAGGCAAGGCTAATGCAGTAGATATAATCAATTGTCTTACATTTCGACTAGAAGCAATCCAACTTTGCCAAGATAGCCTCTCTTGTCCAAGTTCACATTTAACTCTTGTGCTTGATCTCTCAGTTTTCAAAATATTGGAAAAGATTAAAATCCTGCCAACTACCTGAATCAGTTATTTCCCATTGAGTACTTAATTTCTCCCTTCTCCACTCAAATCACCACCACCTGCTCCCCAACCTGAGAGGCTTCCAGAAAACTGCTGTTGTACAGTTGTTTTTCTTTGCAGTTGTTAACCTCTAGTAACAACTATAGAACTTTGGGCCTCTACAACAGGGGATTACCAGCCCAGGCAGGAAGGGAATTCTCAAAGAGGGCTAAAGGGTTATGCAGACAAACTGTGTGAATTTTGTTTCCTTAAGCCCTTCAAAGGCCTGTGACAGGCAGGATCTGCACAGGATGGCCTCACTACTTGAGAAAATTCAGATTACCACGGCAGTAGCACTTGCATGCTCAGAGGCTAATGCCTCATCCCAGGAGACAGGTTGGCAACAGCTGCTGGTAGGAAGAGGAAAAGGAGATGAGGCACCAAAGAGCTGCAGTGACCCTGCAGGTACTAGCCAGTTGAAAAGACACTGTCCTTTGGAAAACACACTCCCTTTCTGAAGCAAGCATTAAACATAACATAAGGCAGAGCTTCCTTTCATTAAAACTGATGTAGGTTTGTTTTTGATATAATTTTACACTAAAATTCAGCTTGACAAAAATAAAAGTTTGAAAATATAACCAAGCAGCATCATGTGCAACATGATGACCACCATTACCACAAGCATTTCAAAAAGCTCACAGCTGCCTATCTGTGAATGGTCAGTCATTAAACCTTCTTTGATGGCATTTGGAGAGAAAAGGAACAGTAAGGCACCAAATATGTGACAGATCCATTCAAAGGTCTTCTCTCCCTTTACTTTATTCAAACTTCTTTCAATCCAATCTGAAAAAAAAAAAGTGTAACAGTTGCCACCAAGAACACAAGGTCAAGAGAAGACTCACAGGGCTGACTTATGGTCAAACCCCAGAAAAATGAAGTTGAACTTTTAGTCAACTATGATTCATACTGGCACATGTAAAAACTGAAAGCCAAGCACCCTCAAAAACAAACAAAATAACCCCAACAACAAAAAACCCCCCAAACTAACAACAGCAATAACACCTGTAGCTAAAAAAAAATTGAAATGCTGTGAAAGTTAAGCTACTTGCTTTAAGTCTAACCCACATTTTCAATACCTAACCTTGGTATACAAACACTGGAGTGCTCCAGATGTATGAAAAACTTTGTATATTTGGCCATGAGAACCCATTAAATTGAGTAATTTCCAGACAAAGTACCTCAACAGGGAAGATGTGAGGTTGGACTTTCTTTACAAGCACATTGCATGTTCAAATGAAAGTTTATGGGAATTGAGAATCTTTTAAAAGTTACTCTGCCACATACAACAGCTGCAGTACGGTATTATAAATTGTTCTCATGCCAAGATTGGACTTCTATAGGACACAGTAGCAAACACCGAATTTCAAATTTAATCCCATACAATATATCAGATTTTAAGTTGTTGTATACATAGACATTTTAACTCTGAGGAGACAGACATTTTTAAAAAATGGATGCTAAAATTCTCCACAAAAATCCTCCTACCTAAATGCTGTCAAAAATCATAACTGCAATGATTTCAAAACACAATTAAAAGACACCTTGAAAGCTGGCACACATTGTGAATGCAATTTCTACTGTCAAGATTAATAACAGCAGATTATTTCTCTCCATGTTTGAAACCAATGCTAACTGTATTTCCTGGGTCTTGGCTATGACCAGGCCAGTGATTTCCATTCTGCCTAAGCAAGGGGCAATGGGAGTCCTGATGACCCTGAGCAAACACCTGTTTCTCAACACCCACATTTTAGATTAGGCTTCTGGAAGGTGTTTCCACCAAAGACAACTCTACTTGCTACATCTGGAGTAGAGAAGTACTACAGCAAGCAGGCAAGACAGAGCACAGCTGAATTAAAACAGAGAAACACATTTGCTTATACAAAAACTTATGCCACTTACAGCCAGCAAGGTAAAGGTGTTAGATCTCATCTCAGAGAGTTCTTCCTCTTAATCTCCTTTCATCAAAAAAGTACGTAACTACATATGTTATGTAGTTGCTACATATGTGCTGGTAAATTATATGTACTGGTTGGGTACCTCACAATACAGCTATATTATTTTTATTAGTACTTACATTTGAGTTTGAATTCTTAAAGAAACATTGAAAGTTCTAACTACAATCTGACTTCATAATGAGTTACAGTATATGCTTAATGTCAGGCATTCCCCATACAGTTTTCAAACTCAGTCAGAAGCAGTCACAATGGCTCTTTGCATTCTATTGTCAAATTTTATTTTTAACATAAAGAACCTATATGCTTATTTTTCTTTCTTGTCAAAGGTTCCTATAGTTTCATTAAAGGATATCAATTTTTAACCAGACCTTTCTAAACTATAACCAGGTTACTATATGCCAATTATTGTGAGAATCAGTATTACAAACACTTCACAGTCTACACATCCTTTAAGAGCTCTGCAAAACCATTCACTTTAAAAGCTACCCAAGGACACCTGTATAGAAGTGAAAGCTGCCGCAATGAATGCTAAGTGTTCCCTGTAACTCTTCTGAATGCCTAGCAGACCTGCTTCAGAAAAATGTACTAATAAGCTAGAGCTGTCATATTTGTAAATATTGGAGTCCATGTAGTTACCCATATCACCATCCTGATCTTCAGGCAAAACCATATTAAAAAAGAGAGACAACCACACTTACTAGACAGTATTTGATGCTTTAGTCAATTGTGCAACTGAATAAGCAAATCCCTGGGAATAACAACAATTTATTATCAGGGCTTAACACGGACTGCTGTTAGCTTGAAGAATAGAGGTCTTAAACAGCCTAGACAGACTGCTAAAGCTTCTGGGTCCTGTGCCTAGTGCAGATGATTTGGACAAGAAAACAAACAGAAACAGAAAACTCATTACAAAAGCAAGCCTCAACTCACGGACCTGTAACAGAAGACATAACTAAGCAGAACACAAACAAACAAAAAAATCATTTGCTGTTAAAAACAAGCAAAATATTTACCTTGATTTTTTTCATAACAGGAGGCCTGAATGTCTGCTTGGAAAAATTTCTGAAGACCTAGCCACTCTAGGAGCACATTTTCCATACGTTTCTGAATTATTTTTCATTTGTGTATGAAACAAGAACCACATTTTACTATGATATTTTTGGAACTTATCTTGACAATTCCCATAGTGGTTTTTTATTTCATTTTTTGTATGAATCAACCGATGACTGGTAAATTATGCAAGTACTTTAGCTTTTAATAAAGACCTGACATTTAATCAGGAAGTAGTTGGATTGCTTCTGTATTTCCAGAATTACATAATCAACAGTATACCTAAAATTCAACATGCAGATCAAAAAACTTCTCGGGCTTAAGTTTCTTCTCTGCTTACACTTCCACAGAACAAGCTTCCCCCAATTTGAATCACCTATTACAGCTGTTTGCTGATTTAAGATTGGGAAGGCCAGGGCATGCAGAACATGTCCCAGTTGCTCTGTTTAATCCAGAGCATTCACTCAGATTCCCCAAAGTGGGAAGCAGAGCCATGTTGTCATGCCTGCCCGTACCTGTTACTGCCAGTAGACACAAAACATGAATAAACGGGCCAGTAACAAGAATGCTCCTTCGAGAAGAGCTGCAGATGCTGACAGTATTCAGCTTTTAGTAAAGTACCTAAAATATTTAAAGAACTTAGCGTTCTTCTTTTAAGAGTATAGTCCAGGAGAGAGGAACACTCCTCATTAGATCTAAAGGGAACTATGACCTACAGAATAAGTCAGAAAAAATTAGGCCATTACTACCAGTCATTTGTTTAGGTATAGAGCATCCCACCTTGTGATGGGAAAGAACCTTTTAAAAACCCTTTTCAGTCCTGTATTGCAGGAAATGCTCACCATACAAAAAGCAACACTCAGGAAAAGCAAGCCTAAGCAGGATTAGATAATTACAAACAGAGAGACACGCAAGTTATGTGGCTTTGAGTCAGAGCTGTTATCAAGCTACAAAATCTGCTTTTTACAGGATTCAGCCAATAATCACAGATAGTAAATGTGTTCACTTGCCTGTCTTCTATCCTTACCAAGGAGGAAACATAGACCCCAGAACCCTATTCTTCTTAAATCCTTTATGGACTTGAAGCCATTCCAGGGAATTCTGCACAAGTTATTTGAAATTCACAGGCCAGATCAACTTTAGAAACTTTTGCTGTAGTGATGTCCATTAGCAACAACATTTCTTCCCATGCAAAGGTTCTACATGGACGAGGTTCTCAGTTTAGACAATTACACCAGCAATAAATGGATACTCCATTGGCACTTTACCTGATCTGAGGAAATCATCATAGACTACATCTGAAAATGCCCTTTTCCCAGTATAAGCCAAATTAAAACTAAGAGGGTTTATAGCTATATCTAGCTGGTAGATTAGCTCTCACTATGTGTTCACTCTCAGTATTTTAAACGTAGTCTCACTTATTTTGTGGTGACAGGACAAGGGGTAATAGTTACAGGTTGAAAGAGGGTAGATTTAGATTAGATATTAGGAAGAAATTTTTCACTGTGAGGGTGGTGAGACACTGGAAGAGGTTGCCCAGGGAAGCTGTGGATGCCCCATCCCTGGAGATGTTCAAGGCCAGGCTGGATGAGGCTTTGAGCAACCTGGGCTAGTGGAGGGTGTCCCTGCCCATGGCAAGGGGGTTGGAACTTGATCTTTAAGGTCCTTTCCAACCCAAACCATTCTACGATTCTATGATTTTAAAGCAGAGACTTCCAGAAGAACAAGCATACCTTCTGCATGCAAACAGAGGCTTAGACTTGCATACAGAGTCAGTCTCTGTGAAAGTTGTCCCAATCAGAGCCAACAAGCCCAAGCCAGGGCTTAGAGCTATAGCAGTCCTACATGATACAAGCAAAGTATTTGAGAAGAAGCTATTTCAGGGTAAAATGAACTCAAGCAACGATATGCTTCAAAGCTTTTACTATAAAAATGTTTTATAAAATCCATCCCTTATTGAGAGCTATTGAAAACAGATGAACAATAAAAATGCTTATGCAGAAAAAATAAAATCTTGGAAAAAGGCAGCTTTATTCCTTATGGTCCATAAATCCAACAGTTAGAGATGAACTATACATGTGACAAAATTGAATTTCCATAACTCTAGAAAGATCCTTCATAGTTCAATGCAAATTCATGGAGCTTCAATTAATTTTCTTATTTTGAGAGTAGTTCACACAACTAGGTTAATACACTGTCACACAACAAGGCTGCACTGTGGGAGTAGAGCTAGAAAAGCAGCATTATACTGTAAGGAGAAAACAGACTCACCCTCTCTAATGAAATTTTTTCTATTGCTGCTGCTCTGGGGCTCAACCACAAAGTGTCAGAAACAAACATTTGCAGATAGCTGTGGTGATACATGATCACAATTTGCAGGATTTAATTTTTTTAAACACAAAATATGACTGCAGCTTTTCACTTCTACTAACTACCATAGCTGTAGTATTTCAGATAGGGAACAGTGAGGACCTAACACCCGCATATCTCATTCCAAACTAGTCATACCCCTACAAAAAAATCTAGCTTACAGATTCTGACAAAAGTCTTCACGTGATTCCATTGAACTATACTTTTTTTTCAGGATTCACTAAAGGTTACTGTGGAAGATAGGACACCAGGCTACAGGGATCTCTTGTTTCAGCCAGTACGCATATTTTCAGGCTCTATGTGCTTCCAGGAACATCTTCAGAGAGAGCAATCTTGCCCATACAGCCCTTTTCTTCCAATTCCTGCTTCTGCCACTGTTGATAACTGCCATTAAGATTTTAATTTAAATCATTAATCATTGGACACACACAGAGTCACTAGGCAAACCCTGAGCTCTCAGCCTTTGAGAAATCAGCATCATCTGCACAGTTGGTACATAACTCTTCTTAGGATAAGAGCAAAGAATTATTATTGAAGTCCATAACAGAAACATAACAGCACAACACACAGTCTCTCCCTGACAGAAGCCCGTACAAAAAAGTACTGTTCTGAAGGACAACCACTCAGACACCCACATGTTACACAGCAAGGCGAGTAGTCCCACAGCAGCACACTATGGCAAGTCAAATACAGGTTTTGGGTTAGCAGAAAGCACACCAATTAATCACAAGGAATCACTCACCATTTGAGGTTAGTATCAACCAAAACTAAAGACGTTCTAGTATAGATAGCATTTTTACATCATACATGTGCGAACAACATTTTAAGATAAAAGTGGCACTTTGCTACAAATGAGGCAAAAAGTACTTTGCAACAATTTAATTTATTGTCATTAAACATTCAAAGCAGCAACTCTAGTCTGTTTACTATGGCCAAATGCTCAATTTTATTTTTTTTTAATGCATCTGTTTAACTTAAAAATTGTCCAGTTTAGGCTGCAAGAAAACAGAAGGCAGAAAATGCGAACAACTTTGCCTTGAGGTGAGGGGACTTGCAAAAATGGCAGGTCATTTATCTTTACAGCAAGGTAAGTGAAGTTTTGCAGAGACTGGAGATTCCCAATTAGTTGAGGCAGTACAGGATCATCCAGTGTTTTACATCAATTTCTTCACATTTAGGCAGAATATCCATCCTTAGCATCCTTCACTACCATCTGCAACTCTAATTGGCAAAAGGAAACCGAGACCATTTACTTTAAGTTAAAGTGGAATAAAATCCTGCCTACAGCCTTGCCTGCAGCTCTGGTATCAACTTGAAAACTCACCTACAGAGTTAGAGATGTTGGGAGAAAGGAGGAAAGGTTTCTCCTTGATAATCTGTCTCTGAACCTCTGGCTTCATTTTTCCCTCTGCTTTTCTGGAATGAAGGAGCCTTGATCCAGTTCTGTCACGAGATTTATGAGAAACATGCCACAGAGACCCAGTGGGCAGCAAGGCCCAGTTCTGTCACTCCTAAATTTTCCTTTGCTTCAGAGGAGTTTGCTGGCTGCTGTAATTTAGTTGGCCTTTCCTATTTCCTGTGCCTCTCATAGACAATAAACAGAAATATTCCAGACATTACTTTTTGTCTGGATCCCAAGAAGCATTTTTCAAAACACCACAAGCACTTGCAGTGCCCACTCTCCCACTCTTCTCCTCCAACTGCACAGCAGAAGAGAAATACTTATACTCATCTGAGACAACTGTTCCACTAAGCAAGGGAAGAATAGCTTCTTAGCCACTTCACAATTTACTCAAAAGGAATTAGAAGGTGTAAGGGAAAGTTCTTCAGGCTGTTAAACACTTCTGGACAGTCTGAACTACACCAGTACAGAAAAACACACTACCCGAGTCGCAAAGAGTCAAGCTGCAGTTGCAACCAGGTAACCAGCGCCATATGGGAGCATACCCAAGATTTTATTTACTTTGAAGACAGCCGTTGAACCATAACAAATTGTTGTCAGACTTTACAAGAGGGCATCAGGCAATTGGATTAACAGTGAATCCAAGGATCAGAGAATCAGAGACAAACAGTGATATTTGTCTCTTGGAATACAATAATCATAGAATCATAGAATGGTTTGGGTTGGAAAGGACCTTAAAGATCAAGTTCCAACCCCCCTGCCATGGGCAGGGACACCTCCCACTAGCCCAGGTTGCTCAAAGCCTCATCCAGCCTGGCCTTGAACACTTCCAGGGATGGGGCATCGACAGCTTCTCTGGGCAACCTGTTCCAGTGTCTCACCACCCTCACAGGAAAAATTTCTTCCTAATGACTAGTCTAAATTTACCCTCTTTTAGCTTATACCCATTACCCCTTGTCCTATCACTACCCCCCTGATGAAGAGCGCCTCCCCATCTCTCCTATAGGCCCCCTTCAGGTACTGGAAGGCTGCTATTAAGTCTCCTCGGAGCCTTCTCTTCTACAGGCTGAACAACCCCAACTGTCTCAGCCTGTCCTCATAGGGGAGGTGCTCCAGCCCTCTGATTAATTTTGTGGCTCTCCTCTGGACTCTCCCCAACAGGTCCAGGTCCTTTTTCTGTTGGAGACCCCACATCTGAACACAGTA
>NW_010121342.1:0-327 GCF_000699245.1 Pterocles gutturalis
CAGTAAGGACACCCTGCGGGGCAGGGGTGCCGCCGTGGAGGGTGGTGCAGCCCTGGGGTCCGTGAGCACATTGTCAAGCTTTTTTATTTTTTCCCTTTGCCTTTTTTTGTTTGTAAATCCCTAAAAAAATTACCTGGTGCAAGAGCTCCTTCCCATCCCCAGTGCATGTCTCAAGCAGGAACGGGGCGAAATGTTGGGGGAAAGCCCTTGGGAATGGCTGTCCCCATGGTGGGTTGCTTTGCTGGGACTCGTCTTGGGCTTGCCTGGTAGCTGTGCTGTGTCCCGTCCCATCCCGTCCCATCCCATCCCATCCTCTACACAAGGAGC
>NW_010121342.1:369-2017 GCF_000699245.1 Pterocles gutturalis
AGTGAGAGGGTGGTGCTGGTGTGTGGACAGCTCGGCCCCATCACCCCTTTGTACCTTTGCTTTGCACACCCCCAGGATTTTGGGGTTGGTGCTCCCACAGCTTTGGGAGCATCTGCTCTGCAAAACCCTACGGTGGAAGAGTTGAGCTCACCGGACCCTCTTTCTCCCCATCTTTGGGGTTTGATTTTTTTTTTTTTTTTTTTTTTGGCTTTGAGTTTGGATGTGGCAGCTCAGCGATGGTTTTTCGCTTTGCTTTCCCGGGGCAGGGAAACCCCACGTGCTGCCGGAGCGGCGCGGGTGCTTGCTGCATGGGCTGACTTGTTGGGGTTCGCTGTGGGCAAACACTGGGGCCCTCCTCGGGGATGAGAAACGAAGCGAAGGAATCTGCTTTGAGCATCCACCCATCACCCCATCCCCTGGGGTACGCAGCCCCCCACCGCCCTGCCCAGCAGCATCCCCCAAAACCCCGTTCGTGGCCGTCTCGCATGAGGCACCAAAACAAAGGTTTTATTTCAAGCTCTTGGCCTTAAGCTGTCTGCCCGCAGATCTGGTGCGTAAAAGGGAGATGAAATCCTTCCCTCTCGGGGGGATGATGCGCGAGCGGGAGTGTGGGTGCTTGCCAAGGGCGTTTCGGCCGGAGGGGTTGTACAAATTCCCCGCGTGAAGCAGCAGCGGGAGCTGGCGTAATAAAGCCGGAGCCTGCCGAGGTGGAAATCGAATCTCATGGCAGCTCCTTCCATCGGGGCTGTGCCTCCTGTGCGCTGTCTGAATGGGGTCCGACGGAACAAAAAAATAATCTGTGATTAAAGATGGAGAGTAATTACATAATGGGTATGCACCAGATGATGCCCAGACAAGCTCCCTCCTGGGATTTCCCAACTTTCGGAGTGTTTAACTTTGGAGTCATCCTCAAGTGCTTCTACCATGATGGGGGGGGGGAGTAATTATTGATATTACGGCAGCCCCCGGTGCGATTGCACAAGGCTCGGCAGCGGCATCGCGGCAGAAAAGAATAAAAAAAATAAGAGAGAAAAGAATAAAAAAATAAGAGAGAAAAGCCACTTTTCGGGGTCTATTGCAGGGCAGCCGGGGACGTGTGCTTGCTCCGTGTCCGGCTGGTGGTGAAGAGGCAATGTCAAGACGTTCTTGATGGCAGGCCAGTTATTAATCCATGTATTTTAGCAAAAAAAACCCCAGTTTATTTCTTGAGTTTTGTGTAAGCGATGGAGCACTGGGGGTGGGGGGAGCTTGTCTGGTATTAAACTCTCCTGAAAGCCAAGCACGCCAAGCTCGCGAGCCCGGGGAGAGCTTAATTAAAGTCGAAGGAGAAGCATTTCCAAGAAAATAATACTGGGTATTTAAACGGGATATTTTTGTTCTGGTCCCAGAATGTCTCCATTCTCCTCTTCGGTGTCAGCTTTAATAAAACAAAATGAGATCTCCAAGAAAAACAAATTGGAGCTCTTTAAAAGGCGCTGCGGAGATAAAAATCAGAAACACTGTTGCTGGTAACACCTTTGGGTTATTAAAACGGAAAGAATGCTAACGATGCGATTTGCATCGGCCTTTCTTGTGGCTGCGTCCCGGCAGGAGCCCGCTCGCCCTGGGAGGGAGGCGCGGGCACGGCGTGGCCCCAGCGCCCCTCACC
>NW_010121343.1:0-23513 GCF_000699245.1 Pterocles gutturalis
GGGAGAGCTCCCGGCCGGAGGACAGAACGCTCCTCTCTTCACGGGCCCTGCCCTGTCGCGGCTGCCCCGGCCCAGGTTTGTTCTGGAGCGGGAACCCTTCTCCGGCCGCTCCTCTTCTCTCCCGGCAGAAGGGCGCTGCTGGCCCTCAGCCCATGACAGCTGCTGGGCCGCAGGTGAGGACTCAGTCATAGAGAGTTTGGGTTGGAAGCGGCCTTTAAAGGTCATCTAGGCCAACCCTGCTGGAATGAGCAGGGACATCTGCAACTGGATCCGGTTGTGCAGAGCCCCGTCCACGTAACCTTGAATGTTTCCAGGGATGGGGCATCTACCACGTCTCTGGGCAAGCTGTGCCAGTGTTTCACCACCCTCATCATGAAAAGATATTTCTGAGGGTGTGTTGTATGTCCCTGCAGCCCAAGCTGGCTTCCCTGGGTGCAGGTAGTGGGGAGGTCGCTCCCCATGTTTGCTGTGTACCCAGTGACCTCTGCGCAGGTGGGAGTCAGTCTCTGATTTCAGTGGTACACAAAATGAGAGGACATACGGGGTTCAACCACATAAAAGCAAAGCTAAACCTCAAGATCTGAATTCCACGTGGCTTGGCCAAGGACATTTCCAGTTGCAGACAAATGGAGCTTTTCCCTGAAAAAGTGTAGCTTCTGATTTTAACATTTTCTGATTTATCAAACAAATTCCATCTTTCATTAAGCTGTGCTGTATGTATAACAATGTGTAGCCCTCAACCCTTTGTGTTTAACAAATTTAAAACTGACCAACACATATAATGATGTATGTTGCTCATGTTGCAGCAAAAAACTAGCACATCCACAGATGATTGAAAAGGAGTTCTATGATCGCAGTGAAACACTGAACATACCTGTTTTCATCCTTTGTGTATACATGCTGACTTCTTTCTGTAGTGCATTAACTGAGGACTTTAGCAGAATGAACCATATAATAAATTCATACATTTGTTTCAATATATAATCACAAACTACCATGCAGCTTTGAAAAGAGGGCCAAGAAAATTTTCAGTTGTAGTTCAGAAGCCATTTTCCCCCCAATTATTAAATAAGTAATTTTCCTGACATTGAAAACATGTATTTTTAAAGTATTTTTTAATTTGGTGAACAGGTGTACAGAAAACCTATTGCCTGATTTTCCAAACTGCATTTTCAGCTCCCAGACAGTGAGAACTGGGTCAATACTCCACAGAAGTCAATGGAAAGGTGAGTCCATTGGCAGACTACTCGGAAATGGTGCAAACTAACATTTCATCCCTTCAGTTTCTTGTTCTAATATTCTCCTTTTCTTTGCTATTGATTCAAAAGTTGTCATCCTAGGCTTGTTTTTCTGTAGCCAGTACAACTACAGTAGTGTGAGTTCAAAAATTTTAGTCCAACCAACAAATGTATCAGCAGAAAAAAGCAGATTATTATTTTCTTCATCATTTGTGGCTGATTCTCCTTGTATGCTACTTTACGTAGCTCTTGTAGCCAAAAAGTATTTACATTAAAACAGGCATATTTAGGCATGAGACTAACTCATGTACCTCAAGATGATAGTGCGTCATACGTAATGAGAGTAGTCGCAATCCTATAGTTCTTAATTTGTTTGAATTATAGCCTTAATAAGGCAGCTGTAAATCTGAATGTTTGTGATTGTTTTCCTGTGGGATTTTTTTAATATTATTACTGCAGCCTAAAGTCTTTAACAGAAGACTCAGACCTTTAGGAGATGATGCATTAGAAGATCTGTGTTGATTTTGTAACGAGGAGAGGGCTTTTTTCTTGTGCAGATAGTATGGTTAATGATCCTTGAATTCTGTTACCTGTTTCTTGTGCAGCTGTTTGGCCTGCAGTTGCTCACTAGATGCTTTTTCCATATGAAATCAGCACAGGTTCTGTCTTCCAGCCTGTGCTATGTAGGGTGTGCCAGCTCCGACCCTGGTCCTTCATGCCAAACCCACCTGGGTACCTGCAGATGTCATGTCTTTCATTTTTCACCAACATTGTTCATTTATTTTTTTCTCACCTCACTTGCAAACCTACCTAGCTTTAGCCTTTCTGCACAGGGGTAGAAGAAACTTTTAAGTTGTGGTTGTTTACCAGCCTGTTGACCAAATACCACTAACTTGATATCTAGTACATTTAAAAATTAAAATCAAGTCTATTTGGTGGATTTCACCTAATCCTATGTCTTCTTTGCACCTTTCTGAGGTTTATCAGTTTGAATATCCTTGTTTGAAAACAGGACTAGAACACCTACAGCCTGCGTTACATTGCTTTGTAACTGATTGATTCAAGCAGGAGAAGCATAAAGAGGTCACTGTTCTGCATGAGTTTAGCATGAGACCAATGGTGTATACATGCCTGTTATATACTTAAACTCTCTGCAAAATTGTACCTGTGTCTCTTTAGTGAGATGATGAATTGGGTAGTTACAGTTCTTTCAAATGATATACAAAGGGCTATGAGCAATGTAATTATCAGATACTCTGTTAAAGGGCTGTCTTAAACAAACTGTTAAAAAAATGAGATTATTTTCTCTTCGCAGGTGTTTTTCTTTCTTTAGCAAAGTCCAGGGCAGCACTATTATTTCTTCCTTTAAGGGATGGAACATAACAAAGGAGTTTCCAATTGGCAAATGGAACAGATATTCTGGTTCTTCCTCTTGGCAAGGGGAAAGCAAAGCCCTGGGGATTTCCCTGTGCAAAGAGACTGAAAACAAACACAAAAAAATTTGCATCCTATCAGGGCAACAAACCCAAATACAATCGTTTCTGGCATAGTACCCTCAACACAGCTAATTTTGTAACTTAGCAGAAAAATACAGTATTTCCCAGCCAGGAACATTCAGGCCAACTAATTCTTTTCTTATGGCAGCCTGCAATTACTCTAAAAATAAAACTTGTACCTCTTACCCATTCTTTGTAAGGACAAAATGGATCTGAGAGATTTAGCAAATTGAAACCTACTTTTACTTATTTTTTGTAGAAACAAATTATAGTTTTGTTCTTTGCTTCTTTCTGATTTTTTAATTAATCAGATTTCACTGGTTACTTGAAAAGATGTTTTTTAATAAAGATACTCTTTTTAAAAAAAAACCTAACCACGAACTAAACAAAGTACAAAAATGAATGGTAAATACCTCAACTAAAATATCTTCCCTTTCTTCACTCTGGATTTCATCAATTTGTGATGTCCCCTTTTCACTAACTCTCCAGGTATCACTGCTTCTTTTAGACCTTGTAGGATCTGAATTTCAGTAGTCAAAAGCAAGGAAAGAAGGACAAACTGAAAAAGATAAATAAAAACTTTTAGATATTCGAGGAGAGGAGAGGAGAGGAGAGGAGAGGAGAGGAGCGGAGAAGAGGAGAGAAGAAAGAGAAGAGAAGAGAAGAGAAGAGAAGAGAAGAGAAGAGAAGAGAAGAGAAGAGAAGAGAAGAGAAGAGAAGAGAAGAGAAGAGAAGAGAGAAGAGAAGAAGAGAAGAAAAAGTAGGAAAGAAAAAAGAAAAAGGAAAGGAAAAAAGAGAAAGACAGAATGAAGGAAAGAGAAGGAATGCATTTATGGAGCACATTTAATAAGCAAGTCATGTGAAACAAGACAGAGTATCTCCTTCTTCCCAAGAGGAATTACAAATTAAGGACAATTCAGCCAAAACAGAGCACCCCCACAAAAAAACCCCAAACCCCGAAGCACCCAAAAGTATAGGAGATCCAGGCTTACAATTCTATTTCTAAGGCAATCCAAGTAGAAGAACAGTGAGGATTGTTTCTGCTTTTATGGTCTAGCAGATTAATTTTACTCACCAGAAAGAAGCTGAAGGAAGGAAACCTCTCCTAGCTTTCTCTGAGTATGGTTTTCCATAGCTATTGTTGAAGTCCACAGTTAAGGGGTTTGAGGACCTTTGTTCTTGGCTTTATGTGGAGCACAAGGTCATGTATGAGCTTTCCACTTTTCCCTATAACTCTGAAACAACATTTGCTTTGTGGTGTAAGTTATAGAAGGTCAGAATTTTTCTTCTTGGTTTGTGGCTGCTCATCTTAGAAGGCATCTACAAAGTGAGGCAAGAGGTTCTAAAAGTATGATCTTGTGCCTGCAATAATTGTTGGACCCAAAGCCAGGGGAAAAATAGAATATTTTTATAATGCAAACAATTAAATCCAGAGCAAAACTTTCAGTCACTTGACTTGTTAACCAAGAACAGACGTATGTCCTTCCTAGCAAAGCATGGATATTGCAAAAACTGAAAAACTGAAAAATTTAAAAGACAGTAAGACTTGCCTGAATACTAGAATAGGTGAGGGAAGCACAGGCTAGTTTGCAGCTTGACCACCACTTGACAGCCTAAGACTAGCATGTTTGGTTTACTAACAGGATTTTTTAGCTCTTTGAGTTCAAATTTCCATCACAAAGCTGCAGAAAATAGGTTTTTCTTGAGAGCAGAAATGAAATGAAAATTAATCAAGATCACGTTGTGTAGTATGTAGCATCATGGTTGTGAAAATGTAGAAATATATAATTTAACATGTAAAATATTTGTAATCTTCTTATTATGTGTATGTTGTCATAGGTTAGGTCTTCAGTTAGTTTATTCTGAACATTGTTTCACTGAATGGGACCATGCCAGCTGTGTGAAATATTCCCTGTCAAATAAAAATGAAACTATGATTATTCAACAGCAGCCTAGTGCTGGGAGAGGAAAATTTGTGTCTTTATAGAACAATGAAATACTAATTCTGTTCCCAGTCCTGTGAAGATATATAGTTAATTCCACAGAAATGAACTGAGACCAGTGTGTTGCTACAGAGCCTGAGTTAAGCAGTTCTTTTCAAGATCAAGGCAATAGCTTTTTCTTCAGGATTTAATTTGTCATCCCCAATGCATTTGTTTTCCAGCCATAAAACTTAGAGGAGTCTATCAGTCTGAGAGATTTCCTTTTGGAGTACAGAAACATAAGAAACTTGTTACTTGGTTAGACCAATAGCCTATCTAACCAAATAGTACATATTCAAGAGCAGCAAAACGAAATGCTATTTAAGGAGAGTGTGCAAGCGTGGCTGCCGTATTTTGCACTCTCCTCCCAAATCTATATTTGTCTTAGTGATGTCATATGGTACATGCCTGCAAAGTCCTTTTAGTGTCACTTCAGGGGCTGTTGTTTCTCGATTTGTCTAATCCCCTTTTGAACCTGCTGATGCTGTTTGCCTCCACAGCCCTCCATGGCAGCAAGCTCCAGAGGTTCTCTGAGCACTGTATAAAGATGCACTTTCTTAATCAGTTGTAAACTGATCTCTTACTAGTTTCATGGAATCCTCTCTAGTCCTGGTAATGTGGATTTGGTGAAAAACAGTTCTGTGTTTATCTTACCCACTGTCTTCAATATTTTGTAAACCTTGATTTTATCCCCTTCCACTTTCTTTCCTCTCATTCGAAGAGCTTCCACGTTTTTAGTCTCTTCCTGTAAAGCAATTGCTCCACACCTTGATCATCTGAGATGCTCTTCTCTGTACTGTTAGGTTAAATGAAGGTCAGAGGAGCAATAACAGGCAAAGGAACCCCAGCAAGCTAATCAATGAAAATGAAACCAAACTGCCTACTGCTAAGACCGTCTAAGGGGAATGACCAGACCATCGTCCCTGGGGTGAAACCCATCCAGGTGATCAAGGGAAGAAACCCTTTTCCCTGAAATGTAATGCAAACTAAAGTGGTGTTTCCCTAAAGGGATGTGGGACTTGTGGTATGCAAGGGGAAGATAATTGTGTGAAAATTATTATGGGCTATTTTAAGAGGATTGTGAGAATGTGCAAGACTTACTGTGGGAAAGGACACAAGGTGGGGAAAGGGAGGGATCAAGGTGGATCAAGAAGGAATGAGAAAACAGAGAGAAAAGGGCATTAAAAGGGCCAGTCAGTACATGATACTCCCCCCCATCCATCTCCCAAACTTCTTGTAGGCTCTCAGTTTCCCCCTGCTTCATTCACGCACCCTCACCTCATTCTAGTAGTTACGTGTGTCCCATTCCCACTTACCCTATGCACTTCATTTTCCTCTTCCTGACCACTGGCATTCCCCACCACGAATTTTACCTTATTCTTTTAGTGCCCCAGTGTCAGAAAGGTGTAAGAATACAATTATATGGAAGAGTTTTCAGGGAGGAACTAAGCAAGCATAGGATGTTAAAACGAGGATGAATGAAACCGGGCGGTTGGTGAGGTAGAGATTTTGTGGTTCAGCTTCTGTGTTGTGATATTGAGTGCTTGAGGCCAAGCTCTGGTAATGGAGAAAGGTAATAAATTTTAGTGCTGTTCCCTTGATAAGGCTGTCTTGATGGAGGTTACACAGCAGAATAGAGTCCATCCCAAACACTGGAGAAGGTGAACAATTTATTAGTAATTGTGTCAAGGAGAAGGCAGACCTGAAGTATTTATGTGACTGCAGGGGACAAACCTGACTCTGAATAACTAAGTAGAAGTCCCATTGATTTCACTGGAAATTTTGCCTCTGCAAGAACTAAATGGTGAAGATTAAATATTTGCAATAGAATAGTGATACCAGAACAAGAATAAACCTGAAGTTATTAGGAATTACTTTTCTGAATATAGTCTAATGCACCATCTAATTCTCTGGTTTCAATTGGTTCCTTATTTTGCATAAGTAATGCTTAAGAGTGACTTAGCTTCATTGTGCTTACATAAACATTTTCCTCTATTTAGCACAACATACTGTACACTTTACCAGGAAGTAAAGCAGCCATGTCCACTCCACTATGAGCACAATCTATTTGAAGATAACTCAGTTTATATTTAGATTGTTATGAGAAGTGGAGCAATGTCTATGACTAATGTCTCCCCAGCTTCAGAAACAGTATGTTCTTCATCCATAATAAAATTGCAGGACTACATCTCAGAGAATAGTTCCTCCAAGTCACAGAACCACTTATAACCTTGCTGGTGTTCATATATATCAGTGGAATTTTAACAGATTTCCCCAGAAATGTCTCAAATAGTGTTTCAGGGATGGAGAAGTGGGTGCAACTTAATAGATTCTGCAGGCCCAACTCTGCACACACCTGGGCTTTTTATATTTGTTCATTCCATTTCCTAGCTCCCTGTGGATAACGCAACTATCCCATCCCCTCTGTTTCAAGGGTTCACTTTAGTTTTTTCGTACTCTTCCCTATCAGTCATTGACTTGTCCTCCATTTTACCCATCTTCCTGACTAAGGATTTCTCTTCCCTACTATCTTGATGATGTTGCATTAATCTCATTCAGTATCCTCCACCTACTTATTTTTCCCCTTTAACAACCACTGGGCTCCTTTACTCTTTCCTCTCATAAGAAAAATCTGAGTGCTTGCAACCTCTCCTCTCCTCTTTGTCCTAGATCTCTGATTGTCCTGTTCCTTCCTGTTCCATGTTAATGCCTGTTTGCGTAGCTTCATAGTTCCAGTCTTCCTCTGCCCCAGAATACCCTTTTGTCTATCTTTAATTATCTGAGAATAAATAATTTAGGATGTACGTATCCTTGTGAATGTACTAAGTCTATTGCAAATTAGAAGGCACAAGAGAAAGCCATCATTATTTTAATTACGGGTGCCATCAAACAATTGTTAGACCGCTGAACTGTTGCAGAGCTGCTTGAGGTGCCCTGCAAATGGCTCGTTTTTCTCTCATTCTGCCTTATTTTTTGTGTTTTTTTTTGTTTATTTTGGGTTTTTTTTAGGATTTCCTGTTGGAACACTTAGAATATTTTTGAATGAATGAGATGCACTGTTCAAAAGTTATTCTGGTATATGCACAGGTACAGTTGGACAGGCAAGAGAAATGCCATTCAGTTGTATATATGAGTCACAGGACTGGAAAAAAAGGCAGAGAAAAAAACTAGAGATGGATTATGTGGCCATTCCTTAAGTCCAGCTACAATATACTTCTCTGCATTTCAAGTAATGGAGACATTCACATAGAAAATTAATTTTCAGTACACTACATCCAACAAAACAGCGTAAGCACATATATAAAGACTGCACATGACTGCAAACTAGAAGATAGACTGTCCAGTTAAAAAACCCCACACCTGCCTCACTTTTTTAATAGCGAGCCCAAAAGATGAAGTTTAAGGACCATGTACATCCGTCAGTAGCAGTGGTAGTATTCTACCAGTCCCACAGGGACTACGCATCTTTAACCAAGTCAAGGACAGCATGTTTATCTCAGTAACATACTTCCGCGCTACAAAGATGAAATATACATAAAAAGAAACAAACAAAAAAAGACAAAACACCTCTCTTCTGTTGCATCCTTTTTATTGGAAATAGCTGTGGTCTTTTTTGCATCCTTTTTATTGGAAATAGCTGTGGTTTTTTCTCCCTTTTTATTGGAAATATCTGTGGTTTTTTTTTTTTTTTTTTTTTTGCAAGTTTATAGTAGAGTTTGGTTCACTGACTGGTTTTATATATTTTTATTTGAAAATCTCTGAAAACTTACTATGCGTACTTAATAAATTAGCCTCACCGCACCCATTAAAATACTCCATTCAGTCTATTGAAAAGTTCTAACGATGCAAAAGTTGAAGCCTGGTGCAACGGAGTTCAATGAGATTTTTTCAAGGAGTCCAAGGTTTCACCAAAATAAATTATTTTGCCATCAGCAACAGAGCATGCTGATGGGATCAAGAAATCCTGGTACTACTGAAAAAAATCAGTGGCAATGATCAGCCATTGCCAGACACTTTGACTACAGCAGACTATATTCTCCAGGGGTGGATTCATGATGTTTTAAAAAAATCTGTCTTTTGTTTTGTTCATTTAAATTATTTTAATGCCATTTAAAAAAATCAACCTAAAAGAAATCAGTCTGAATTTCAAAAATGGCTAACATAAGATTTCATGTTATCAAGGGACAGTGCTAGAAACTGGATGTAGCAGAAAAGAAGGGAAGACATGAGATCATCATCTCTACAAATGAAGCCATGCAGTCCACAGTCACGTAGAGGTCAGTCAGTTTTGTATGTTTTTCAGTGACAATTTCTAGAACACATTTTTGCCCACTGATTCATGGAAAACTAAGAACATAACAAATAAGTGAAGCAATGAAGTAGCTTCTTGCTACTGAAGCAGGATGAAATAGCTTAAGTTTTGAATTTTAGAAGGACTTGCAACCCTGCAGTTTAAACTGGCTTAAGTTAAGCTGCCCGTTCATGCCATTCCTCTTCCTGTCCTTCCTGCTGGCCTATGTGTAGGTCTGTCAGGTGAATCAGACCAGTGCATGGATCTGGCTGAATCATTCTTTTCCCTGCATTACTTTTCAACTGGATCCAGTACCCGGGTCTGATTAACTTCACAGCTTTGAACACTTGCAGAACTGAGAGACTAGGGAAGAGTGGCCAAAGGGAGAGACTGCTTACAGTAAACGCGGCTGTCAACAGGAATTTTCATTAAGCCACGGCCAGCACAGCCCTGGCTCTAGCTTCTTGGGCACTTATTGTTGGTACCACTTCTTGGGAATAGCCTTCTGGGATATAGCTACCCCAGGTAAACCTGGCATAAAATTCCTCAAGTTCCTTCAGCAATTTATGAGTATCTCTCCAGAGTTTCAATTCTGTATCTCAGACACCAGGGACATTTAAGAACTGAAGGAAGTACTTTGCAGCCTCTAGAGGCATTGTAAAACCATTTACATAGAGTGATGGATTCTTACAAAAAATATGCTTGTATTCCTTTCCTCTCCTCAGTGATCTCACCATTCTTGAGCTTTTCCTGGTCTTGATCAATGTTTTCAGGGATCATAGGTATTCCTCCAAAGCACTTCACAACTGGCTCAGCTTTCTCTTCCTTCTCACTAAATCTCTAAATGCTAGAATATGTGGTCTGTCAGTTAAAAGATCTGTCCGGAAAAATGTGCTTTCATTACACCTCCCTGTGAAAGTGTCCATTATGATTTTCACATCTTTGTCTTGTCTCCTTTGGAGGCTCCAGGCTCTGCAACAGCATGGGGAAAATGGTTCCCTGTGACTGAAGCCATTTTTATTGTTCATGCCAGCAGCTCTTCTAGAGTCTACTGTGGCTTTTTACCCTTATAACCTGGATGTATATGACACAATGGTAGATACAGCATACACTGAAACTTTTAATGATGCACAGTTTTATAAAAGTAATCAGTGTTATACAAAGTGCCTAAAATTTGCACACACATTGATTTTATGTATTATAGTAGTATATAGGCATATTAATACACTCAATTTTGAAATAGGTGTATAAGCATAAATTAAAAGGTACATATGCACTTATTTTAATTAGTGTTGAACTAAATAATATCTGATAAAAGAAGGAATAAAATACTGGCAATAGCATTTTTTTTTCTGTAGCCCTTTATAGCCCTTACATGACACTCTTCTCTCACTGAATGCCTTAAAAGCTTGAACATACTGTTGCAATGTCCTGTAAAGTGTTACTGCTCCAGTTCTGCAGATTGGGAAATGAGTTACTTAGAGGTGAAGTAGTATACTGAAGACTTACAAAGCAGGTAAGAGACTTGACACAAGGTCTCAAATTCAGGCTCTAAGCATTCACCTATGCTTTCTAGAGAAAAGACTAGCTGTGACACAGAAAAACTGGCTCCTACTTGAGAGAATCAGTAGGAAGAACCCCATCTTGAATGTTTGGATATCATGTATGATTTTAGGAACAGCTTTTGTAGATAATATGCAGATTTCAGCTGGACACTTTCTGGTTTTGCCCCTGAGCATGGTAGAGAGAAAAATCTGAAGTGTGCTTATGTCCCCAGCTGAACAATGAGCATGAAGGTTGGTTTGGATAGTATGTGATGATCTTGAGATTGGTTTTCATTTGTAATTTATGTTAGGATTTCAACCCACATTAACAGATTGAAATTAATTAAGTTACACTAGTTTGCACTACCTTGTGTAACAAGTCCATAGAGCAGGATATTACAATAGAGTGCTTCCTTAGGACATGATTTGTAAACCACTTGAAGTGGGATGAATCTGAATTTATCACTGGTGCACTGCAAATAGAAGATAACAATGTACATGTACATACATTTTTTTTAGTACTTTCTGAAAGGAGTTCTGTGCTTGTGATGTGCCTTGTTCTGATTTTATACACTAAGTACAATGGTACAGACAACAATTCCTTTCTACTACCTGGATAAAGATGTGTTAGAACAGATGGCTCAAAACACTTTTTCTGAAGTGTTGAATATGGGTAATATATTTACGTACCCATGGAGTTCTTGGTCTGTTTTCTAGCAGTGGTGTCGATAGTGATTTCTGCAATAAGGATCTGTCTGTTAGTCTTCAAATTGGACAGTATCTTAGACTCAGAGACAGAAGGTATTAAGAACTTTGACAAAAAATTCATATGGGCCACACCAACTTTGGAATTGAAGTCTCATTTTCAAAAGTGACTTAGTGGCTTGAATCCTACTGCTGTGCAGGAAGATGTAAACTCCAAAGGCACAGAACCTTAACTTCCAGCTTCTGTTAACTTTATAACCATATTGACCATATTCTTCTACTCAGTGCTCACTGATCAAGGTGATCCATAATGGAGCCCTTGTGCAAGAGATTACAGTTGGTAATAGTGATAATAACGTGAAAAGCCTTGAAGCCCATTATCATTCCACTGAACTATTTTGCTCTCCAAATGCATACACATATTACTTTGCCTTGATTTTGCTTTATACATGCCATACAAATATCTTTGAATGGCTTATTCCAAGGAGTGTCTTTATTAACATCTTTTCAGTTTTCAGTTATCAAGGGTGAGGTTCTGTGCCATATGCCTTGTTACCCCGGCGGCTGTTTACATTCATCTATGTCAAAGGTCTGGCTTCTATGACCAGCTGTAAACCATTAGTCCAACTATTTGACCCAAATTTAACAAAGTTGGAGACTGAATTAAATTCTCCAGACTTTCTAAGTAAGGCAACAGCAGGGCTGATTCTGGAAAGCACAATTTAACACAATTTAGCACATACTTTGATAAAACCAAATGCCATTCTTTTCAATGGATGGATACAGTCGTTGCTTGGAGTACTTAGTCTCAGATTTGCCCTAAGTATTAGGTTTGAGCACACTTTATGAGTAGCTAGTGGACAATACAGAAGACAAAGGGATTTCTTTATCGTTGCACTTGCCTCAACCTGTTCCTTTAGAAAAATGATTTTATTAATTTTTTATGAGACCTGACAACAAATTGCAGGCAATATTATGAATAAGCCTTTGGAAAATGTTATTCTTTATCCCTAATATGACTTCTAAAAGATGTTATTTATTTCATTTATAGAAATGTAAATGCTAATGCATTGACAACCACACTTTTCCTGTTCAGTTAGAAATTTCTTAGATTCACATTGCAGACTAGCTTAGAGAGTGTTTGCCTCTGTCATGCATTACTGCTTTGATACACAATGCTACTCATTTCTCTTCAGTCTATATTATACAGGCCACCATGTCCCCAGTTATTTTCACAGTACTACATTAAGTGCAAATAACAAGGCCAACTTTTAGGTTGCAATAACTGAGTGGAGTTATAACCAGAAAAATACAAAATGTAGTACCCCTGTAGCTATTGAATTTGTCTGTTATTTATGCTCAGTATACCAAATCCACAAATGTACAACAGAATCATTAGCTGCAGAATCATTAGCACCATGAATTACACATTTTTTTATGCATACATTGTTTTCCTGTTTGTTTTAATACCAGAGCCATTACCAATTAGAATTCTCATTCAGATGATCCCAGCAATAGGTGGCATCATCAGTCCATGTCCTAGTCAGCTCATGCAGGGAGACTGGCAGAAATGTTCCTGATGCTGGGTGAAAATATTAACTACTGTGTAGCACATTTAAAAAATAGATAGTAACAAATGAATTATTCATTTAAAACATTCAGCTAGACCTATGCAACATAAGGAAAGTGGGGTTTAATTACCTTATATGAAAATTTTTGTAAAAGCAAATGCATTCAGAAGCCATTTTACATTAAAATCTCACCAAATCAATGTCAAGTTTCAAATGTCTATTTTTAATGTTTTTCTTCCAGTCACACAATTGTGCTGGCCCTGGAGTAAACAGTAAAACACATTTACCTGACATGAGTTATCCCACTGGAATAATTTGTGCTAATAAAGTTTAGCACACGTCAAGGGCTGCAGGCTTAGGTCAAAAGCATGGAAAATTTCCAGCATCAGAAACAAAAGAACGTGTTCATGGAATGAAAAATGGGAAATGTTTTATCGTTTCAAGTAAACAGAGACACACCTAGTCTTGTATAAGATGGAGATCTGAGTCTAAAAACTTTTTTTTTTAGACTGTGCCCAAGCCTCAGGAGAGATTTACCTTGTAAATATCCCTGCAATTCTGCTTGCCCAATTGTCTAAGTTCAAGACCTGGTAGGAATACACGGTTTCTGTCTGGCTCGTGTGCCAAGGCCCCTGTTCTGCAGAGTGAAACATAGGATGCAGGCGATAAGGAGGAATGGGATAAATATTCCAGTTGTGTCCTGGTATAATACTGAGATTTAACAAAGGAACAAGCATGGCTGTGGGAAGCAGAAAGCATTCCTGGGTTCTGTGGTATAATAATTTATTTAGTTTCTGTCATCCGGAGCAATGATTTGTGATTGCTTTTGCCTGTGAAAGAATTCCAATTGAGGCAATGAAGTCCTTGGATTTTAAAAGCTCTGAAGTCAGAAGAAAGAAATGATCAAATACCAGAACACTGAATAGATTAAAGGGTAAAATGAATGTTTCCACCTTCTGTCTTAGAAAAGGTCCAAATTGCATTAAGTATCCCATACTCCTGAAGTTGAAATGAAATGTGAAAAAGAAACTATGAAAACAGATCTTGTGAGTGAACATTTCATGGCTTTGAGCATATTTACATATATAGACAGGAAATGTCCATATTTGATCTACAGTCTGGAAGTCATGCTGGTTTGATTGGTTTGTGTGTTAGCTTCCCAACCACATCTGATCTTTTTTATCCTCTTTCGAAAACATGGGAGGAGCAGTATGCATTTACAAAGCAGAACTACAATAGGAAGAAAAACTGCTAGCATAAATGAAGGTGGTGTATACCAGATAAATTGATTAACATCAACCCACTTGTTCCAAGCGAACACCAGTGTGTGAACAGTGCATAGCAGCAGAGCTAAATATCCCATCTTGCTCTGAAAAGAGAAGGAAAAATAGTAAGCTATTTATTTTTTTCCAGCTTGGCAAAAAGAGTACTTTCTTAAGCAAATATGGAAATCAGGAGGGGCCTCAACCAACACACCTAAGTCAAAGAAAAAAGGCCACTGGCTCTGAACTAAAATTGAAGAACTATAATTCAATAATCCAACTGTACCCCTCTATGCCCCATAACATAAAACAGATGAGGTACCTTTTTTCAAGTATTGCTATGATATTAACTAATAAACAGGAGAGATTACAGACTACAGGCTATTCCTGAAAAATGGTCTATTCGCAATATTTCAATTTACAGATGTCATCTGTATCCTAAATTACTTTATTTCTATTGTAAATTATTATGAGTTCAAAAGCAGATTTATAAATGGCTTAACTGATTATTTGCAAAGAAAAATATTAAGGTCAATTAAAATCAGAAACTCTAGTAAGTCTAGTACTATGACAAAAGCAATTACATAACTACAGGAAACTGAAGTCTTTCATCCACTTACAGTGATAAATTTGGCTTAGGATGTCTATGAAATTCAGGAGCAAAGGAAATTTT
Organism: Pterocles gutturalis; assembly: GCF_000699245.1. Lineage (NCBI taxonomy): Eukaryota > Metazoa > Chordata > Aves > Pterocliformes > Pteroclidae > Pterocles > Pterocles gutturalis. Next base: position 14,763 of record NW_010121343.1, read on the forward strand.
ATGCTAGAGTCACTAGTAATTTTGAGTTTGTTGTTGCATAACAATCTTGATATTATTGGAAAAATTGAATTACTCATCAGTGAAGTAAAACACTGCCTTTCCAACTGCTAAGTCTACAGAATCTGATTTTCAAGTATAAAGGTTACTTGTTTATAAAACGAACACAATATAGTAGTTGTACTCTTCTGGGTTTCTTCACCATAATAATTTAATACTGAGAGCAGTCATGCACTCGGAGCAGTCATGCACTCGGAGACTCCCTCCTAGGCCTGTCCATACATATTCTCTGTACAGCTGAAAACTTTTCTTACAAATGATGTACTTCATAAAGCTGGCAGAATCTCAAATCACTAATTGTAGGAAGACATACATTTCAGATGTACTTTTCAAATTCAGATCAAATTTTCAAATGCAAGGTACTTCGTAGGTTATTGACTTTTCAGATTTTGGTGTTCAGGGACCTAATTCAACACTTGCTTAACTCTAGTGTGATCATACTGATGTCAACAGAACCACTCCCGATTATTACTGCATATGATACAGGAGAACTAGGAGCAAAACAGTTACTTAAGTGAACGAAATTAGCACGTCTGTAGCAAACTCAGGACTGGCTGGATTTGATTATGCATCTGTTCTAAGATGTCTGCTTTTCAGAATGCACCTTTTTGGAGGGGGTTATGAAGCTAATAATGCTGCAGATAGAAAACCTTTGTGTGTATTTCTTGGACTTTCCAGCCACCTGGTACTGCTCAGGCAGTAACGAATTGCCAAAACAACTCCAAGGGAGCAACAAGCAATTCTCCTTATGTAGTGTGTTGTATGGGAACAGTGTTCTCTGGTTCAATACCACCTACTCCAAATTCAGACAGGGCCTTCCTGAAACATAAGATGCCCAGAAGATGACTGAAATTCCTTCAACACTAGAGGTCTTTGACCTAAGAATAGGTTCTGAAGGGACAACTGCTGCTGATCATGAAGTCAGAAGAGCAAAAAAAGTGGTTTGGAGTTGTCTTTCTTTCCGCTTTACACCCTGAAACTGACAGCCTTTTCACCTGACAAAGTAACAAATTAAATGAACATTTCTTGCAAAGCAATTAACAAAGAGTATGCAACAAACTTTTAGATTGGTTTCACTAACTCCTCTGTGTTTGATATTTCTAACTCCTAATGGCCCTAGCTGATAACATACAGTCCTACAAACGAGGACTAATGGCATGCAATAATGACATTTAGGCATACCTGAATGTAGTGGAACTCTCTCCAGGTCAAAGAGTGACTGACAGATGGAATTGATGTTATTGCCAACAAGGCCAGCAAAGCAAGTCCCAGAATTCCGAGAGACACATAAATCTCCATTCTCCAAACATCATGTTCAATCCAGGCATTTTCTTTTTTTTGTTTGACCTGCCAAAAGAACACCATATTTAAAATGACAGACTGGCACACTTAGCTGTTTGCGTGAAATACAGCTATTTTCACCATAATATCAGGAAGTAAGCCAAGAAACACAGTATTTTTGTTTGTTTGAATGTCTTTGAATGTAACAGCTATTTACTTCTCATGACAAAGTCTACACTAGTATCTGCAGAGCAAAGGTGGTCTTTAAGTCAGAAGAATTTAGACTTCATCAGTGTCTTGGCCCAGGAGAGACTGGTTACGTTGGCCTGTGAACTGCCTTCACAGTAAGACAAAACTTATTCTTTGACAAAAAAAATTTCCCATCTATAGCTAAATACCATATCTGTGAGATTATAGCAACAGGAAATATATTAACAGCACTATTTTAGGGAGCTAATTCAGCAGTCATTCTTAATGGTGGTGTCCTGCCAGGATAGTTGTTTAGCTTATTTTTTAAAAACAACAGCTTGGTACATTCAGCTGCACGGAATATACCGGTTGGTATGGATGAGAAGTTTGCGATTTTAATAAACTGATACCAAAGTTTCTCCTAGTTATGACTACTTGCAACAGCCCTTTGATGCTGCTAGTGATGACCATGGTGTAATATGCCTCAAATATGATCATTTCTTCATCTTGAGGACTGAAATATCAAGGAAATTTCTGGCAATCCATTCAAGTCAGATTACTGGTAAGGCTGATTTCAGACTTTTCAACAGGTAGTTCGACTGTTTACAGTTCAACTGTTTGAAGCTGCTAATATCATACTGTGATTTAATAAAACTCTAGATTAGACTTTGAGGGTAATAAAAATATACATTTACAGCCTATACCTTATATTGGAATATTCCTCATACTGCAGTACTCACAGTACTCAAAGTGATATGCAAGTATTAGGAACTTTGTAGTCACAGAGGATCTTTGCAAGCCAATTATTGCCCATGACTCAGAAGTGTGATTGAAATTCTATTTTTTAACAAATTAGTGTGCATCAGCCCAATTGTGATGCCATCAGTGTTCACAAATTTGGTTTGTGGCAAATACAGATTATTGTGATTTAGTTCTACCATCCTTCATTGCTGGCTAATTGACTTTACAAAGAAGATGACTAAAAATGGTGCGTGCTCAGTTTTTGTAGATAGATTCCTCTGGTGCAGAGAAGATTAATCCACACTAAACTAATAGTATGCTACAGACTGAAATGCTCCTGTGAGGCAGGTATAATTATGTGCATTTTGCAGAAAGACAGAAAATCCCAAATGAAGAAAAATGACTTAATACACACTGGCACAGCTGTGATTATTCTTGACTCTCTATTACATGCTTTAACAATAGGTCCTGCTCCATCCCTTAACAGTGCTCTGTGGAGATCTGCTTCACGATCAAAGGAAGGCAATGGAAATGGCTTTCCCCCCTGCTCCAGACCTGCTTGAATGACCAAACCAAGGATTTTCTGAATACAGAAGGGTTGGTGTTTGTGTGCCCATCATACCTGCTGGAATGCCCAGTTCAGTAGCTTGTATCTGTACGATCTTCTCATTGGATAGCATAGGCTGTAGCAGGCGTGCATTGTAGCGAAGAAGAAACTGAGAAGTCCAAATTGCTTTCTTGATAACATCCATCTATCCAGCCACTGGGGAAACCTTTTATACTTGGTGCCAAAGTACAGCTGGAAACCAGCAGCTAATATTCCTGGTAAATATACTAGTGCTAAAAGGGTAATTGAAACCACTGGTAAAACTTTGTTTATGACAAGGATTGGAATTTTATAGAAAACATTTTCCTTTCTGGTTATAAAAGGATAGATGACATCTCTCATAGAAGTGTAAATAAATGTTAATAACAAGATCACCAATGCTATCTTCATTGGCAAGTGCCACTTGGGGAACAGACCCTGCTTGCAGTGTTGTTCTGAAGAGTGTTCAAGCTCACCAAAATGGTGTGCTTGATGTAAATTAAAAAGTGCAGCTGCTTCTGGTGGATTGGTGGCCTGCATATCCACATTCTGGAAAGGACAGAAAGGAAATAGCAAGTGAGTTCAAGAGAAGGCTGAAAACTTCAGTAATGACAATATTTGCCATCATGGCTTTTACACCATACTGCACTGAAACCATATACAAAACATACACACCATTAAAGACAACATAGCTTGAAAACATAACATTTCAAACAGCATGGCATCGAACAAGGCACTTTTAACATAGACTTCTCATTCTTCATTCATTATTTGTGGTGATTTCAAAAGAGATTTTAATTCCAGTAAGTTAACTACACCGCAAGGGAATACGTTATGTGAAGCATCATTACAGCTTCTTACGATATGAGCTACAGATTTCAAATTTCAGCTACAGACTTAATGATGTAGCCCAGATAATATGCACAATAACAGAATCCAGAGTCAAGACAATAAAATATTTCATTCAGTCACTGCTATTTTAATGACAATTAATTGGGGAAATAAGGATGTAAGTAGAAAAGTTTGGGATCCAGTATTACACCAGCTGCACATCTGTCAACTCCAGTGTCAAGTCCCATGGTCTTCTTCCTCTCCTTCACAAACGTAATAGTATCTTCTTAACTTTTACAAAACCTTGTGAAACTGAGTCACTTCAGTTTAAAAAGCTGAGTTCTCTGCTGTCAAGTAGCCATGGCTTGATTCTAGTCTCACAGAAGATCTTTGCAGAATTATCACAGACTTTAGAAGGAGCTAAGCTAATACAACATTTTAATGTAACATTATAAACTGTTTTACACTAATATAATATATTAAAGATTGTCCCATAGTTGTAGTCCATGGAAGAGGTACATGATCAGTATACATACAATATGAAAATACGTGTACCAACAGCAGGACATTGTACTTGATGCAGCAGACAGCTGACCAGGGTGGAGAACTGAAAACTGATAATGTTAGGTAATAAACATGTAAGTCCTTTAATATTCCTGTGAAATATAAGGTAAAACTGAACTAATGCTGCAGTGGCTCAGCTTTAGAATGGCTGATGTTGCAGATGTCCAGACCTCCAGAAAGTGAAATGGCACTTTCTGTTTTGAGGAAGGCAGATATTAGTAGCTTTAAAGTTGTAAGTTAGCATTCTGCTAGGATACAGATCTTCCTATCTCAGTAGTATTATCTTTCTTTATTCTTAAGAATCAAATATATTGAAACTGATTAAGGGGTCAATTCAAACAAAGTACTACTTGTAAATAATACAAGGGTAAGTAGGTGCAAGTCTTGTGTTCATCTTCAATGATACATAGGTGTTCTGTTTTAACAGAAAAATAAAAAATACACACTTCTATCTTGCTGTAAAATCCCAATTAAAAACAAGGTAGTCTGTTTCCCACCACATGTCTGACTGACTTGCCTACAGCGCTTCACATTAAAATTAAGGGGATGGTCTTCATTAGGATTTTTTAGATGAATAGCTACTACATGTCTATCTGATGATAAAAGTACATCTTTGTAATAGTGAAGGTGTAGCCTAAGTAACTTTTATTCTCTAGTCTGTGAAGTAGAGTGTAGTCTATGCATTGCAGAATCAGAAGTTGGTATAAATTACACAAACCAAGATTCACATCTGAACCAAGCTTCACCTAGAGATACCTGTTTCTTGAAGAGACACTTCGCAAAGCCCAAGTCAGTATTTCACAGCCTGTGAGACAGTTCACATTAGAATAGAAAGTTGTAGCTTGAACTACTGCGTATCAACAGTTGCAGAGGCAAATGCTGTTGGAGTGAATTTTTTTTCTGGACTTTTTTGTGTGATGTGGAAAACTTACTGACTGCGATGTGGCAATTATGAAGACGCCTCCAAAGATAGATTTTATATTCCTGTATAAAAATCACAAATTATTTCTCTAAAGCTTTGCTCATCTGGTAAAATGCAGTTAGCAACTAACTCATGTGGTTTTTAGCTGGCCCAAACTTTGTGTATTTTTTTTCATGGACTGTGATTAAATTGAATGAGGTGCTTTTTATCTCTTCATGTCAATATTGTGACAAGACTTAAGAAGTACTGATGATATGCCAGTGTGATGGGAACACTGTTTCTGGACAAAATCAAATGAAAGACTGCAATATTCTATGTGACATATTAGCTGCTTTTTTACAGAAACATTACCAAATTGCCAAGGTTTCCTGTATTTCTTCTTGGCATGATGCTCTGACCTGCATTCTGATCAATGGCATGATTATCACCTTCCCTCTTCCCCATTGCAGACACTCCCTGCAAAACAAACACAGGATGTAAAGCAGGTTTTGAAATGCCCTACTGGAACTTTGAGGCCTATTTTCCCTCAAAATGTTTTCTTCCCTCTCCCCCACCCATTTGCTGGAGAAGGTACGATAACCTAGGGAAAGGAAAGTCTGTTCTCTGAGAACAGAAAAGCTTAGCTTGTTTTTTAAATAAAGCAGAGGCTAAGAAAGGATATGAATCAACAACAAAATCACTGACGAAATTTAAGCTAAATGCCCATGTAATCAGTGGAATTAATGCATTAATTCAGGCTGAAAGCTTCTAAATTGCAACAAATAAGTTTGAAAGAGCTTACAGAAATAACATATAAAAATGGATAAGTTCATGAAACTTGCTGATGCAAGAAGCCCATGCAAATGTGTTCTTCCTAATATTTTTTAGGTTTTAGGATTTAGGTTTTGGGATTGGTCTACGTGACAGTCACTTTCTGCCTTTAGAGGTATATTCTCCCTTCAAGATTGTCAGGTAACTCCATCTGGAGCTTCACTCACGCTGTTCCAAGGTACACTGGCAATACTCATCATCCACAAGTACCAGCAGCAATGATTCTAAGCTACCGAGGACTACAAGAAATCAAAAGCCAGAAAAAAAAGAGAATGGATAAACCGAAAGAGATGTTACTGAAGACCCTAGGATAGCAGGAGAGACAGTATCTGCAAGGCTGTAAAATAACTACAAGGACTGCAGGAACCCTGCAACAAGGACTTCCCATGTGTGCATCACCCTGTCCCAGCTGCAGGAGGAGAGGCACTAGCACCATGTCACTAGAAGCTCAATGTGCGATACCACAGTGTGACTTTCTGTGACTACCTTTAAGAGAGTGAGTAGGTAGCTCTTCCATTTAACTTTCTACTGAACAGCTGAATTACTAGATATGAAACTGCTTTGCTAACTACTGATTCTTTTATATCCATAAACCTTTTGGAAAATTGTATGGACAAATCAGACTTTGACAGTTGTCTTTTTTTTATTTATTTTTTTTTTAATCCGTGTCTGATTCCTTCAGTGGATGAGTCCTACAGTCTCGTACTATCTGCTGTAAGGGTTTGCATTCTGCCAGGCCACCAGAATCCTGAAGCAGAAGTATTCTTTTCCTAAGTATTTCTCTTTGGATTTTTCCCTCCTGCTAGCAAGCTCTCCCTTTGGGCATAACCTTTCAGCCAAGTGTTGGCAGAGTAGGGTCAACAAGAGCTTCTGTCTGAAGGTCAGGCCGTTAACCCTTTCCTACACCAGCTAATGGATGGTTTGTCTATCTTGCACACAAGAAAGCATGGGCTGATGAAGGCACATTTCTATTTTTTCCCCCTATTCCTAGGGCTAGTCCTACTGATTTTATCACAAGTTTCAGTGTATCAGATTATCTTCATAAAACCTCAGCTCCTGCAGTCCCATAATTAGTTAAGAATTTCTACTTCTGTATGTTTTAATATTTCTAGCTGTTACAATGGCAAAGAATAGTTCACAAAAAGAACTCAGTATAATGTACTTACCTGGAAAAAATGATAACAAGTACAGTGAGCTCCAGGTCTATTTTTAAAAGAACTCAGAATACGAAGGGCAGTCACACTGTTTTTGAGGCCTACCCTCAGATTTTTAAAGTTTGATTTTTAAAAAAAAAAAAAAGGGATGTAAACTTATAGACTGACTTTTTACTCTTTTAGGTAGTGAGACTGACTTCTTAAAATTGTTAAAACACCTTATGCTCAGATCTGCTATGCTTTTAAATTTTTTTTCCTGTACTGATCTCTGCTGAGCTTTCAACTGTTAATATCACCAGTCTGCATGAGCTTACACAGTGATCCCAGCCACTTCATAACTCCCCTGTTCTGATGACCACACTATCTTAGGGGTCTAACAGCATATTTTAGATTGGAAAGCTCTGCATAGAAGAGCTCAACTCACCTGATTCTTATGCTGCTATCACTCTTCATTTAGAAAATTTAGAAATGAAGAGTCCAGTAATAGCTTCTAGATAAAAGTTTGTATTGATGAGGATGTAGTAAATTATATCATGATGTGAAAAAAAAAATCCACGAGCTTAAATTGCCAGTTGCTGATCCTAAAAGATGATTTATTGGTTCTTTTGGGAAACAGTGTTTAATACAATGTTAAATACAGTGTTAATGGTTTATGCAGCAGAAGACAAAATGGAAAGAAAAAAGAAAATGTGTGTGAATGAATGCATGTGCTCATCCATGGAAATATGAGTTACAGCCATGCAACTGCATGCAAGGAAACACAGATGCCGAACCATAACGGTCCCCTTGGCTTCTGATACCAGAGTCAACATTAAATTATTTCTTGTGTACACTCAATAACAAAGCACAGTAATAGTCTTGGAAAACCCTAAATAGAAGACACTTATAATTCTATTATATTATATATATTCCAGTGTCTTATGAATTGCCAGAAAGGCGTTATCTATAGCATATGTCTGTTTAGAATACAAGTGAAAAATTTAGGAGTCCTGTGAGAGACAGAAACTGATCAGTTACAGCTCCATCTAAGTCACAACTGTTACGAAAGAGAACAGTTGTAGTAATGTCCATCCTCAGTGCACAGCCCTTCTGCTCTGGGAGGCAGCTGAGAATGAGGATGGAGGATGTCCAGCTGTAGAAAGCCAAGCTTCCAGCCCTCTGAGTACCTTACTGCATTTTGTAGCGAGAAAACAGGCTCACGGTAATGCTGACCCAACAGGGATCCACCCTGCGCAGACACTACCCCGAGAAAACGTCAGCCAATGTCAATGAGAGGTTTTCCTGAGTAAGGGGTTTCAGGGCTGTCTCCACGAAAAAAATAAAAATGGCTAAAATAAACAAGCTGTGATAATAACGGTGGAAGAGGCACGGGACAGTGGCGACACATCTCCCCTTTGGCACCGTCGGGAAATGCCAGGGTGAGCGCGTTCGGGATAACTGAAGCGCCTGCTGCATCGTGCAGAGCGGTGTGAGCGCTCGGGACACGAGTAAATAACTTTCCCTGCTCTTCAAAAGTTCTGCTGAGCTCTTGGAAAACCTCATCAGAACCCGGGGGCTGGAGCAGGAGCGCGTCGCTCGGCGCTTCTCCTCGGTTGGACGCGCCCGGGGCGCACCGC
>NW_010121344.1:0-7621 GCF_000699245.1 Pterocles gutturalis
GCCGCGAAAGTGCCTTCATTGATAACAGTCCTATTTAATTTATTATACAATGAATTATCCAACTTAATTTAGGTTGTGACAAAGAATGTGATAAGGACACTGCTATAGGCACAAACAAGGAAATGAGGATATAATGACAGTACTCAATAACCTCTAGGATGCCCTTGCTTCAGCACTGCTAATGGGACAACAGAGTGGATGGATCTACCATTGTTTCCTCCTTCTAAATGTAGATATTACATAGAATATGCGGGCTTTGAACTTCAGTCATTGATAACATTGATTTGTTGATCAACATCAGTAAGGATCAAGAGTAGGTATTCTAACGCGGTATTTTCAAATTCAGAAGCCTGATACACTGAATTTATCAAAATTCCTTTTCAAGAGAAAAGTGAAATTTCCATGACATTTTGATCATAATCCCTACATTTAATTCAATCATTTTTGTCCTCTTAGTTGTTCAGTGTTTTTATGGGAACCTTTGTAGGCAAGGTATCAACCTCATTATCCAAACAGCTTGAGCAGCAACAGCTTAATATCTGTCATGGAAAGGAACATGGTCCTCTGATGACTAGAGCTGTGAGGCCAGTAAGATATTTTTCTACTCTTTCAGCAAGGCACACTGTTTTTATACAGTCCCTCAAAGCCCTCTCATCTCTGAAGGCTCCAAACTCCATTTCAATCAATACTCTAATTGTACCATGAGTTTTCAATAAATAAAGCTTTTCAAACTAATACAGAAAACAAGTCTGGCACTTTACAATTCAGTAGGGAACTGGATGATCCCAGGTAACAATCCCAGGAATATAAAAAAAAGATGTTTTCATTTCTTCTTTCTTCTATCCTTGCTTGCTAAATTACAGCTCCACACAACTAGTATGTAAAAGATTAAACTCAAGTTACACAGTGTGCTTTGTCGATATTTCAATAAAGCATTAAGTAGCATAGCAATACTTGATGTAGTATATCTACCTGGTCTAGTGGAGGGTGTCCCTGCCCATGGCAGGGGGGTTGGAACTTGATGATCTTTAAGGTCCTTTCCAACCTACACCACTCTATGCTTCTATGATTTTATTTACATGAAAACTGAGAAGATCTATGGAGATAAAATAGGGCAAATGGAGAGATCATTACTGACACATCCTAACACCTTATTAGTTAAACTGCTTTTGGATTTAGTTATTATCTCAGGGAGGAAATACATCCTGCATAAAGTAGGCATCATGAACAAGTTTCTAGTATCCTTCACTCAGTAACTAAAAGGCACCAATAAATGTCATTCCATGAAGCACTGTGTTGCTCATCAACACAAATAAGTTTTAAAGCAAACAAACATGACATAGTGATAAATTACACATGCTTATATGTGAAGCATGCATTACCTTTAGGTTCCCAGAATTATAAATTTGGGTCTCATTTAAAAACCTGCACTAAAGTCATGTTGAAAGATGCCAGAGGCACTGCAAAGTGAAATTTTCCATTTCAATTTAGGTAAATTCATTTTGTGTCACAATTTGCTTAAAGAAACAATCACACTGATTAAAGAGGACTTCCTCAAATCTTGAATATAAAAACCCTAGACCTGAAAAGTTCATATGGCAACCAAGAGAGGGGGGAACTGGAAATAGTACACAGAAGAGCATGTTGGTCAGCCTCAGCAATGGTTGCCATGTTGTTGCATCTTTAGATCACCAAGGCTGCAAGGCAGGCAATGTTTCTATGGAGAGGTAATATCTTTTATTAGGCTAACTAATATAGCTGCAAAATGACCTGATGTGCGTCTGGGCACATAAGCCCTTTGAGGTCACCGTGTGACCAAAAGTTTGCCCAGTACCCTGCCCCCTTATAAGCCAGTCTAAGAAAAGATAATTACCTCCCTCCACAAACCTCATCTGATATGTATTATACCACATGCAGCCCCTGCAAAGAGATGATAGCGAAAAAAAATCAGGATACTGGTTTAGTACGAGTCATGTACCATCATAATACATGATCTCTCAAGACTGTTACAGCACCTCATTAAAATGCCACAAGCAGCAAAAAAGCTAAGCAAAAAAAAAAAAAAAGCCTTCATAAACAGGGAGACAGTACACTCGGGGAACTCCCTAGATTGAGGGAGCACCACCCTACTTGCTTATTTTAAATCTGTAATGCAACACTATGGAAAAAGGCAGCGGGAGGAAATTCAATCCCTAGGAACACGGAAGAACTTAATTATCACAGTGGTATTTATTAAAAGGAGTTCCTGTATTACAGGAGCTGTTTCTCTTGGAAAAAAGAAGCAACATAGGAAAGAAAGTTAGCCAACAATCCATCCTGAAAAGAAGAAAAGAGACAGCACTTCACCTGGAGAAGCAAAGATTATGCATAAAGTCCAAGCTAGTCACCTTGCAACCTCCTGAATTAGCTTTAAAGGTCAACTCTTCAAAAAAGTACTCAAAAGCCCTGAAAGGGTCTCAGTGAGGTACCAGTCTTCAGCTGGCTCCTTGGCTTTCCCTGCGAAATAATTCTCTCAGAAAAGCCTCAAGTTGCACAAGAACACTTTGGGCAATTTACGTTTCACAACTTTCTTTTACAATACAGGATTTAAACCTCTTCTTAAGAGATGCATTCACATAATAAAACTGCACATTAGACATAACCGAGAAACTCTCCAAAAAGCATAAAGCACTCCAGGCATCTAAAAAGATTACTAATTTAGCAAGTACTGGGATCCTAAATGCATTATTTAGGAATGTTGTTCAACATTGTTAAAACTGACAATGCTTTACATATCACAGATGCAGTGGCCCACCCTCAGAAATGAAGCACATAGCAGGCTGTTGGCTACCACATTTCTTTATCAGATCAGTCCAATCTCATTAAGCAAGCCTCTGCAGCAACTGGCTGATGTACAATTTCATGATAGCTTTCCACAGTCAAGAGAAAAATTGGAATGACTGTTTCCCAACAGTATGCAAAGAAGAATTTTGACTGTTGAGGATGCTGGCACAGAAAAGAAACAAAAAACCTCTTACCCATAAACCAAGAACAAACGCACACGCTCAGCATCTTGATACATACCAGGTTTAGAATGATTCAACATACATACTGTTTTAATGATTGAAGTGTGGAATCCATTACATCCTGTTTTCCTTGAACCTAATGAACTACTGCTAACACCTTGTTGATCTCCTCTGGATTATGCTTACCAGTTTCTATATAAAGTAATGGTCCTTAAAACAACCAAAAGAGAACATTGAATAAAAGCAGGGAGAAAAGCAGTCATTTTGTATCTACAAAATTATTTTATTTAGCATCCCCCTCACATTCTGAAAGAAAGACTCAAGAAAAGGAAAGAAGCATGTATATGTGACCAGTACCCCTGCTGCTGACCCCGGTAACGTGGCTGGCATAAGTAACACCATTTCATAAGGCAAGCAGCTGTTCTCTGTGACCAAGCGGGTCACATATTCATTCCCTTTCCCTCATTATCAGGCCCTGAAGGTCCTGTGAACCAAGCAGACGAACCAAACAGATTTGTTCGTTGCCTCCCTACCAGCCTCAAGGATCCTGGGCGCCAGGCCGGTTACTCCCTTCCTTAGCAGCCTTGAAGGTCCCAGGCACACGGCCAGCCAGGTGCTGCTGATGACCTTGTCTCAGAACAGGGAAGCGTAACAGCACACCGAGCGCATACTGTCTGTAAAAACAAGCAGTTATAAGTCCTAAGCAGGGAACCTGGACCAGAGCTGCTGCTGGACAGCAAGACCCATGATCCCATGGCCATGGATGCCTCCACCGTCATCTGTTTCCTCGGAGGATTGAGGGAGTGACTCATATTCTTCTATATGATTTTTCAGGTCTAGATTATGATTGTTATACTGATACAGCAAACCATGTATTAAGTTCTGACCTCATCTGCAGAGTGTCAGTGTGATTAGAAACTCCAAGTTAAGTTGTATTATAAATGCTGCATTGTGCTACTTAGGGCTGTCATTTTGCCAAGGATCACTAAAAGAACCTGTCTGTCCCCTCAGTGTTGGGTGACAGAACAGAAGAAAACTGAGGTTGAAGATCCAGAACAAGCAAACTTCCACACTTGCAACATTCACATTAACAGAAACGTGAAATTTAAATTCAAAAAAAGAGTGCTGTTTATACAGCTCTTTAGACACAGATGTTAGATTTGTAAGAATTGCCAGCATTTCAGGATCAGAGCTGTGCCTTCTGAGACAGTACAATTTGTGCCTTTGAGTCTTGACATTTTTTAACTGAAGATAATGTATTAGGTTGCTCACCATGAAAAGTTTTTTTGTACCAGACTGCAAATACTGAGAACTACAGAACCTGTAGTCATACTGTCTGCAACCAGAACAGCTTAACAGTAGCAATTCTAACTGATGCTCTCCAGTAAGATCTGATAAAGCCCTCTCATACCTTACAAGGTGAATATGACTAACCAAGAATCCAAGACTAGAACATAGTGATTTGTGAGATATCCTAAGTATACTATTTAAAACCAATGAACAAACTCAGGATATTATTACCTGGAAACATGAATTGAAGTTACTTTCCTTTTTATCTTTGACAGCAACTTTTCCTATCCTTTTCTCAAAAAAGAGATGTTCGTGCTTGCCAGAACCCTATTGTTCTTGCTTAGCAAAGCCCAACTCATGTTGCATAACTTTATGAAAACCATAAAGTTTGAGTTGTGGCATCTCTGTGTTCAAGGCAAAACAAAACAGTTAAGACTTGCATTAGCAAGGACAGCAGTATGTTCAGCTGCCAAAACTGGACATGGATGCAGCCAAAGTTCTTATGACCTTCTGTGAAAAAAGAAACAGACTGAAGTTCTTCCCCAAAATGCAACTGGGAGGTGGGGCAAGAGGGAGAAGGAGAGAAAGAAGTCTGGAATTTGCAGGCCCTTTACAAATACTCTAAAGTTTAAATAGTAATTGATGTTTCCAAGATTGGACAAAACCCCAGAGTGAAAAGAACAGCACTCCCCCTCCGGCCCCCAACCAACAAAAGCGTGCCCCCATAAAACCTTTGGACTATATTCTTAGCTTCCATAAGCAGATACTGCCCAGATGCTCCGTTCAAGTAAGCTGTGCTATGCATCTTGATACCCATTGAGAAACAACTATAAACACAAAGTCTCTAATACATAAAAGTTCTTCAGTGTAAGACTAAATAATTCAATCTTTAGAAAAGAATGGTTCCCCTACACATTATTTGAAATAATAAAGTAATATAAACTTTTAAATGATGCTAAGCAATTTACAAAATTATGTCTTTTCATTCTTGCTCTGCACTTGTCAGAAAGCGTAGCGCAGCTTTCCAAACATGCTGCTCTTCCTGCCACTACTACAAATGCCCAGAATGGCAAATGGCTAATCCAACAATTTGGGCCTCTGTTTGAGATCTGTTTTAATATACGTACTCTGTTTTCAGTCTTTTGAGTCACAAGAATAGGTTTAGGCTTGTACATTTTAGTTTCTCAAAAAAAGTATCAATCCCTATTCAATTCCATAGTCTTTCCATGCAGTTGTATTCAATTTGCATTCCTACCGCTTGGCTTACAGTTAGATATTACAGGCATCTCTTTCCCATGAAAAAATTCTCTTGGGACAGGTCATAATTTCTTAAAAGAAAACTAATTCTTGCCTTTTCAATGTGGGGGTTAAATTACTAGGCTGTGCTTTCAGTCTTCTTGACGTTATACTCCAATTCTAGATGATTACTTCCACTTTGATTTAGCACTCCAATTGAGAATGATGGTGTAGGAGCACTGAATGCCATGGCTACATTCCTTCCCATGCAAGGGAGTCAATCAATAAATACTAGGGCATCCTGTTAGTCTAGGAAACACAGAAAGCAGAGGGAGTGCAATAAAATTGAAGGTCCATTTTTTAAACTTAATCAGTAACGCAAATAACAGTCACGATGAACATACTTCAAGAACAGATCAAGTTAGTAAGCGTATCAGTTAAGGCTTTTGTAGGAACTTCAGTACAAATAATCTTGATTTTGTAATTCATTTTGATCATTTTAAACCTTCATGGAAATACTTACTGCCATCACTAAACTTTTTTTATAGTTTTGTCTTTTAAAGCATATTCTCACAGAAGAATATTAAAAGGATATCCCAGCCAAAGAGTGTCATTAACCTGGATCAGCTCCCTAACTCACTTCCCTGCACACCTGTCAGATCCTGGAAGGCAATGCAGGGTCAAGAAAACGTGTATCAGGTAATTTAACTTGGAACTCACCTGCCTGCTTCTCAGCTCATTAACAGCAACTGGCTACAGGTCAGAGCCCTCAGGGGCTGGTTCTGTCACTAAGAAGAGCCAAGCAGGTTCTTGAGAGGTCAAGAGATGAAGCATTACCTGATCCTGTCATGACAAATAGGGAAATAATAGGAAAGTTAACTCTGGTCCTTGAAGCTCATTTGGGAGACACGTTCTAAGAAAACCAAAACACCACAGACACACACCACAACCCCCAGAACTACAAGTAAAATAAAAACACACCCATGAAAGAAAAAGGAGTGATGGAATAAAGATTCAGAGATGTCAATATAAAAAGGACATTCTGGGCAACTTCTCCATCTCTCTTTAAAGAGAGGATTTGCATTTATCCAGTGGATCTGTTATGGATCATAGTGTTCTATACTTGTCATATTAGCTGCATAGTTACATGCTGCACTGAAACTACCACAATCTCACATCAGACAAGAGCTTGTAAACAGTTCTAACTTGTAACAGGCATCTTATTCAAAAGATGCACTAAGGGACCCAAATACATTTCATTTACAGAATAAGTCACAAAATTACCATTTTAAAAGCTGAAAAGCTTTTACTGACTCAGGATTTCATAACTCTAGCATTTTACTAATGAATTACAATTTTTTTCACAAATATTTTTCAGAATTGAAATTCCTGATTTTGCTTAGTTAAATGGAAAACTGTTAATATTATTTAAGCCTACACAATACTTCTGACATCATATGGCGTGGTTTCCAGAATCAGAGTAACTTGATGGCAGTGTTCCATGAAATACCTGTTGGTCAGAGAAGCCTTCATCAGCAGTGCACACCTAAACAGCATCTTAAAAATGTGGGGAAAAAAAAAAGTCCAAATACTTTTGTCTCTGCCCTCTAGCACACAAAAGCCTGTAAAGACAAAGAAGATAGGCTGAGAGTTAAAAAATAAGGGCCAAACACAGATAGTTAGCCTGACTTCCAAGTTCAAAGTGACAATTCGGAAAGTTACCGAATCAAATAAACCCCACACAATCTAGCCATATATGCAGAGGTACAGTCCCCACTCACTCTGTCTCAAAGATATCCAATCAGGAATCTCTCAAACATGACAGGTATTTTTTTTTTTTTAATATACAGAGAAGAATCACAAGTCTCAAACCCTGACATCTAAAGCACCATAAGAAGCTCTCACAAGCAGTTATCAAGTTTCTTGGAGTGGGAGCAGTAAGTTCTCTCTGTGAAGTCTTGCTTAGTGAGTCATAAATTCACTACTATCCTAAAATAATAAATGCACAAACCCAGTGTAATGCATTTAATTAACAAAACAGTGATAAACCACAGTGAGATTATTTACTGACACAGTTGTCCCATTCCTGC
>NW_010121344.1:7652-9396 GCF_000699245.1 Pterocles gutturalis
AAAGTTGTCTTCAGCCACAACTGTCAGTTTATCCCTCAACAACCTAAACATAAATGCAAACCTGTAAGTCACAGGCTTCATGTAAATAAAACTCCCACATCCCCTCATGAAGGTTACAGTCCTTCCCAAGGACCCTCAGCTAAGGCTATCCATTCTGTTGCACTGTTCAGCTCATACATGCTGCGAAAAAAACTGTGCCTCACAAGCACATGAAGCCTCTTCATCATATCTCAAGTGAGCCAACCCATAAATTTTAACAGACCAAACAACCCACACTTTTCTTGATGAGGCTTCTAAGAAGGTCCTCTGCAGGTTCCTGCTCTCCCTCTGCCCCCTTTACTTCATCAAAATTCCTTTTCTAGCCCCCAGTTTGCCTTATCTGTCTGCCTGGGTTATAGGCAAGATGTGCTGCACCTGACTTGAGGGCACTCAGACACTCTTAAGTCTGCCCAGTCTGCCCCTGATGACCACCCAGCTGACTACTGCCTCTTGCAACAGTTAAGCCAAATTCCTTCCTTGTGTGGTAAAAGTAATCTGTGACTTTATCTTCCATGAGGGCATTACAGTGATAAGATTTGGAGCACCCTATCCCTTCTCAGGTGCCATGGGAGTTGAAGACACACACAGACATTGTACAGACCCCATAAAGGCATAGGGCCTTTACAGATCAGCTGTTACCCACAACTGCCAGCAGAATCAATCAGCCACAGAAGCCTTTAATACTGTTGACCCTAAGGAAGTTCTGAAAAAAAAAAGTACCGGACTGAGAAAGCCACAAAGATCTATTTTTTAAGAGTGCCAATTGCTGCATTACACACCTAGTACTTAAACTATGGATTATAGTTGATTTGTCAAGACACAGCTGAAACCAACCAACTCCCCACCCACCCAATTGCCTCTCTCATCTTTTCAGCTAAAGAAGTCACACAAGAACATACAGAACCCTTTGCTATTTAAAACATTGGAAAACAATACTTAATTTAAAAAAACATCATCATGAATGTGGCATTATTACTTAAACTGACATTTCACCTAAAGGTAAGCAGCAGCCTCAAAAAAAAAGGCTGTTTTCTTTATATATTAATGAAAGTAATCTCTTCTAATGCTCTTTTAAGAGCAGAATAAATTTGACAGGAAAAGAGAACACACATTTTTCCCAAGCTGTTTTTGGGAGCCTTAATCAGAATGACTAGGTCACTGCTACGGACATTTTAACTACGCTCTGTGATGCCTTAAAGTGTTCATTTATCCTGAGACATGGTGTCCTGGTTTCAGCTGAGACAAGAGTTAACTTTCTTCATAGTAGCTAGCGGAGGCTGTGTTTTGGATTTGTGCTGAGGAGAAGGCTGCTAACATGCTGATGTTTATAGTTGTTGCCAGGACAGTCAAGTACTTTTCAGCTCCTCTGCTGTGCCAGAAGCTGGGAGGGAGCACAGCCCCAATTACAGGACCATACAGAATTCACGACATTACCTGTAGACAAGCATTATTAAATACAGTAATACGCTTGCACAGCCTTCCTCTCAGAAGTGGCTCTTTCTTGACCCATCCTAGAGTAAACTCCAGCCACTGCTTGCTGTGGCAGGCAGGTATTAATGCCAGGCGCTGCTACAGACAGACCCCAGATGCTGCCCACGGCACCAACTCATCCAGCTGCCACCTAGGGCCACTGGACCCAAGGCAGAGAAACACTTCGTTACCAACACTCGGGTACCAGAGAACGGCTCCCAGGGCCCCGCACGCT
>NW_010121345.1:0-255 GCF_000699245.1 Pterocles gutturalis
AATAAAAAATCCCTGGGGCGTCCCCGCGCCCACCCCGCGGGTTTCGCGTCCCCGCTGCCGTCCCCCCGACTTACAGGCGTGCGCGGGTTTGTCGTGGAGGGATTTGGTTTTGAAGGGCAGCTCGGTTTGGATGTAAGCCTTGTGCTTGACGTCGGCGTGAGGACCCAAACGATCGTCCGGTACCGGTCGTTTGGTCGCTAACGGCGTCAGGAAACTGCCGGGGGATTTGCTGGTGAGAGGTGACAAAGAAATCTC
>NW_010121345.1:288-531 GCF_000699245.1 Pterocles gutturalis
CGGCCCGGCCAGCGGAGGAAAAGCCATGCCCCGATGAAGGATTTTTCCGTGAGATTTCGGTTCCGTTCCGTCTTCTCCAAGAGATGGAGGAGGCTCGATACCGGAGGGGTGAGGTTCTTTCTTGATAACGCAAGGTTTGGATTTCTTCTTGAGGATCTCCCGAAGGGTATCGATGGGCGAACCGTTGACCGACCACTCGGTCACCCCCATTTGACGGAGGTGGGATCGAGCGTGACTCGATAA
>NW_010121346.1:0-218 GCF_000699245.1 Pterocles gutturalis
GGGTCCCTGTCCCCAACGGGTCCCTGTCACTGTCCTTGTCCCCAATGGGTCCCCAGTTTTGTCCCCAAGGTGTCCATGTCCCCAATGCGTCCCCAGTTTTGTCCCCAACAGGTCCCTGTCCCCAGTGGGTCCCCGTCCCTGTCCCCAGTGGGTCCCTGTCCCCAAGGGCTCCTTGTCCCCAACAGGTCGCTTGTCCCCAAGGGGTCCCTGTCCCCAAC
>NW_010121347.1:0-1134 GCF_000699245.1 Pterocles gutturalis
GGGCTGCCGTCAGCACGCACACGGCTCCGGACCGAGCTCTGCCTCCAGCCGGGCCTGGAACAATCTGGGAAATCCAGCGTTCCTATCAGCGCGGCGGGGTCGGGGAGCTGCGGCGTTTCTCTGAGTGCTATGAAAAGTCTGGGGACAGACCCCAAAGAGGAGAAAACCAGGGACGTTGTGGGTTTGCTTTTTCCCCACAGCCTGATGCCTTCAGAGCCCCTGCCTGGAAAGCGGTGATGTGCGAGATTTGTTCTGTGCCCTGGAACTTGCTCCTAAAATCACCAAAATATTCCTGGGGCTCCCAGGCTTGGAGGAAGCTTTGCGTGTTCCCAGCAGGCACGAGGATGCTGAGACAGGGCGAGGAAAACCGGGAAGAGGAGGAGCAGAAATGCTGTGCTGAGATGACGGTGTTCTTTCACGCTCGCAGCTGGCGGAAGGTGTCACTCGGCTGTTGCGACATCGTGGACTGAGCAGGAGTTTAAACGTGGACATCCCAAAGCACTTGTTCAATCCGCCACGGCGCGAGCAGGGCTGTTGCACGGGGGTAGCTGGCGTCCACGCAGACGTCCAAGCTGCGGTCTCCTCGGCCCGAAGGATCCTCTTGCAGCGGCTCTGGCACCTTTTGCCGGATAGTTCTGGTTTCTTTAGTTCTCCTGCAATGGATGTGCTTGGTCATCGGCTCCTCTCGGGGCTAAGGGCTTGGTTAAGTCCTGCAGGTTTCTCTGGAGTGAAAGCCGGTCTTTGTCTTGCGCTTCTACCTATCGAAGCACGTAACGAGGAAAATCGGGCAGGGCTGGAGCAAACGTCTCGCCTGGGGTCTTGGTGCAGTGTGTGCGCACACAATGTGTGTGTGTGTCCGTATGTACACAGGGATACGCACCAGGAGCACGCGGTGTTTGTGTAACCAAAGCAGCTCCAGCGCGGCAGGAGCGGGTCTGGATCGGCGGGTGAGATCCGCCCGCTGCGCCCCGCTCCAGCGGCGTCACGTCAGCGCCGATACCGCGATCCCGGAGGCCAACAAGGCACAGAGTTATTGGTGGCTGAGCCACGTAACGGAGTGCCTGTGCTCCTTTAGACGGCTGAAAATAAGCCCAAACGCAGCCTGCTCTCTGTTACCTTCCCGAGCCTTCCCTG
>NW_010121347.1:1261-3675 GCF_000699245.1 Pterocles gutturalis
GCGGAGGAGCCTCGGCCCGGCTGCGGACAGTGGAGCGTGCCAGCAGACCCTGCCAGCCCCTCGTGCCTGGGTCCCCAGGCTGCCGCCGGGACGGTGGGGTAGGTGACGCAGCTCGCTGCCAGGGCGCCGTCGGTCGCTGCTCCTTCATCTGTCGCCCTTTCGTTCGCCGCGATGTAGTCGGCATCAAACCAAGGATGGTATGGTCGGGAGCTGTCTGCGCTAACATGTTTCTCTGTCTTGAAAATCAGGCCCAGCTTGTTTCTGGGGCTTGGCTTGTGCTCCTGAACCCCTTGAGCTGCACTTCAGCAGAGAAAACCACAGCGAGACGCAGCTGGAGCTCCGTGCCGGGCTCGGGGGGGCAGATCCTGGCTCCCCAAGCCGTCCTGGGAACAGAGCGGGTTGTGCAGATTTGTTTAAATTTCCCCAGAATAAAGCAGCCTCCGGGAATCCCCATCTTTCCCCACTGGTGGGACCTTCGGGTCAGGCTCTCGGCACGTTGCGTGAACCATGCGTGCCGTGGAGGCTCACCCCGCTCGCATCGCAGCGAGCTGCTGATAAAGGCTTTGTGCTTCCCGTACCTCTCAGCACTCGCAGTTCTTTCCCGTTTTCTGTGCTCAGCACAGTTTGGGCTGCGTTTTGCCTCTTAAATGCACGTGACGGGCAATACGCTGCCTAAGGTCAGCATGGCTGCTCACTCTCGAGGTGCACGGGATTGCTTGGTGTCAGACCTTGGGATGTGCTCAATCAGGGAAATATTTTTCCTCCCGCATGCGGCAGCAGTGGGAATATCCGAGCAGAGTTCATCGCGGTTTTAAGGAGATTGATGTGCAAGGAGGCCGGTAGATGATTGTGTTGGCAGACGTGGTTACGGCTCTTCCCCAGCTGCAGCCGGGTGGGTTTGTGCGCGAAGCAGCGAGGAGACGGGCGAAGCGCGGGGTCCTCCCTCTCCGGCAGCTTCTGCTCTGAGCTGGCGATCCAGAGCCGTCCTGCAGTTCCACCGAGAGGACCACGGTGTCGTAACCGGCTCTTGGTCTCTGCGCTGCTCCAGCCTTCCTGTGACCCACCGGCCGCTCCAAGGCTTTCCTCATCCCAGCTGATCCCGCTCCCAGACCGCAGCTCGGAGAACTGACCGAAAAAACAGTTTTGTAACCTTGGCCAGAAACCAGCTCATTGGCGGCATCCAGAAATGGAGCAATATCAAGAGGCAGCTGCATAGAGATACTTGAGGGAAGGTTTGTGGGAAAAGCTGCTCCCGGAGAAACCGCGCAGGCGGAGCGGTTGCTCGTGGTTGCAGGGTGCTGTCGGGACTCGCTTTTATTTCAGACTTTGCGTATCCCGAGAAGGGTCCCAGCTGGAGTATTCTGAGTCACAGCGTAGCTGGGCAGAAATTTCCAAATATTTTCTTGTTGGACAGTAACAGTGGAATAGCAAACCTTCGAGTTGTCGTAATTGCAGAGCATTGCCTGGCCTTCAGAGGCTGGGGCAGGAGCTGACACTGGCAGGGTACGTGTGTAGGGGTTGTGGGTTCAACCCAACCCGTGCACAGGGATGGTTTCATGGAGCGAGTCATCGCCGGAGAGCTGCTGAGGAGTTGGACCTTCGCAGTCCCAGCAAGGTCTGGAGCATCATCGCGAGCGCAGTCCTTGCAGGCGTGGGCGCGCGTCCTCGTGCACAGACCGCGGGGCAGGCTGACCTCTTCCGTCGCGTTCTCTTCCGCCGGTGCTAGCAAACGGCGGGAAGGTGCCGCGGTTCAGTCCGTGAGTTACCAACAGCTGCTTTAGTTCGTGTCACCGAGGCTGCTTGGCTGGCGCAAGCCTTGCCGGAGCCCCGTGCAAACACATCCAGAGGGAGTAGTTACGGCGTATCGGGTGGTCAGGAGGCACTGTGGGTTACGGCGAGATAAATATTTGAGGAAGGCGGAAGAAAGGCCGGTGGTTGTGGGGAGCGGGTGCTGACTTTGAGAACAGGAGAGGAGAAGCCGTGCGAAGAGGGGAAGAGAGATGGTTCGTCTGTAAGAACTCCTGAGGAGGAGCGACATCCCCCTGCGAGAGCCAGGAACCGAAAGATAACAAGTTCTCCGGGGGGAAGGAAGGAGGATGCTGGGCTGCAGGTGAAGGTGTGACGGAGCCGTGAAGCTGGGGTGACCCCAGGTGGGACAGCAGGCAGCCTGCGCTCCAACCGGCTCAGAGCAGGAAAATCTTTCCATTTCCCTCGTCAGGGTAAGAATTAGCACCTTGTGCGGCGCTATCTCATTAAGAGCTAATCCGGGTGATTGCCCGTTGTGCGGCTGCTGGGTGAAGCCACCTGTGTTTGCTCTGCCGGGCCCCCCGCGCTCCCGGGCTGTGCACCGCCGTGCAGAGATGGACTTCGCTCTTCCCAGCCCAGCTGCAGCACAAAGAACAATTGTTCCTTGT
>NW_010121347.1:3768-4786 GCF_000699245.1 Pterocles gutturalis
TCGGTGCTGTCGGTGGAGCCGCGCCGAACAGGATGCGATGGGTGGTGCTGGGCTGGAGGGCGACGGGGGCTTCGGGGACGTGCAGCCTGTTAAGTGACGCACACGGTGATTCTGGTGCAGGCTCGGCAGGTGCCACCGCGCTGCACGGCTCAGGGACGGTCTTTGTTGGGGTGACAAACATCCCGGTGAAGATTCAGCAGAGTTCAACGTGTTGGAAAACCTCAACTTCTGGTTTTTTGCCCGTGTTTCCCAGTGCTGGGGGGTGCGTGTCCAATTTTGAACATGATCTGTGTGAGTTGTTATTTTAAGGCAATTTTCAAAGATTTGAAGACACCTGCTTATCTCAGACAGAGTCCTCAAAGGGAGCCTGAGGTTTAAAATTTTTCGTGTTTCGATGGGCCTTGTTCATATTCCAGCCTTTTCAGACCAAACAAATGTGTTGGATTTGTGCAAATAACGTCTGCGCCTCTAATTTCCATCCTTGCGTTTGAGTTTTTTTGTAACGGGTAAGAGCCTCCAGCCAGCTTTCTTCTTTTTGTCTGGCATTTGAAGAAGTCTGCACAATCTTTATTCCTCCAAGCTGGCAGGGTATGGGCCGGCTCCAACGCACAGATCTTGGGCACGAGCTCATTTGTTGTGGCTTCGGATGGAGATGGCAGGAGCCTGGCTGGTGCCAGCAGCTGGGAGAGGGGCTGTGCGGGAGCGGCAGGGATGGGACGGGATGGGACATGATGGGACAGGATGGGATGGGACATGATGGGACGGGATGGGATGGGATGGGATGGGATGGGATGGGATGGGACGGGACAGGATGGGATGGGACAGGATGGGATGGGACGGGATGGGCAGCCCATGGTGCAGGCAGAGCCAGGGAAAGCTGTCGTTCCAGATGTTGGATATACATCTGAAAGCGTTTGAGGACGGCAGTGGTGTTTGCATTTTCTCCTGTCGCAGACACGGACGGTGCTCGCCGTGCCCAGGAAGGCAGGAGGCGCGGGGGGATTAAATGTACAGCGCA
>NW_010121348.1:0-1110 GCF_000699245.1 Pterocles gutturalis
CATCATCTTCCTGTACCTGTGTACAGGGCCCCCAGGACCCCCCGGTGTGGAAACGTTCAGAATTGTCTTGGAGAGGGAGCCCATGGTGCTGCTGCTGCTGGAGGAGAGAGAAACCCAGAAGGAGCATTTCAGGCACAGCAAGAACAGATCATTTCTCCTCCCCGCTTCTGCCTTTGCTCCCCCAACACAGTTGTTTCCGGCAGCTCCTCTCTCTCAGGGCTGGGAGGTGGTTTTCTGACTCTCACTCCGCAAACAGGCAGGTTGGTCTCACCATGCACCTCGGACCCCTCGTCCTCATGGCTTTCCTGGGGCAACTGCTGGGTAAGTCCTGGGTTCTCCTCAATGCATCCTTCTTCCTCTCTGAAGGAAACCTTTGCCAGCCTGATCAGGATCATGCAGAAAATTACTCCTGAACGATAGGGAAAACCCTCACATGTGCGGGTTTGCACGCATTCCCTCCAGATGCTTTCACTGTTCCAAAGGAGAGAGGAGACATCCCTCAGACTGCTTCTGCTGCTTCTCTCTCCTCTGCAATCCATCTCTCTCTGCCTCTCTCTTCTCATCCACCTGCTGTCACCACAGCAGATCTCAGCTGTCTCTGCAGACCCACATTTCTCCCTTTCCCACCCAAAGGAGCAGACCCTCTCAAAGCTGTTGCAGGGACTGTAAAGCTCTCAACTCTGGGACACTAACAGGGTGTCTCTCCTGGCTGGCACATGTCTGCCACGGCTCCCAGTTTTCTCCTGCTTGTCGACACAGCCAGGGCTCCCTCTTTCCAAGCTCAGCACTGTATACCCTGAGAGAGCCAGGAGCCCCTAGAGAGGAGAGGGATGGTGAAGCAGGATGAATCCTTTTCCTGTAGCTCCATGGGCCCCTTCACCTGACAGAGGGGTGCTGGTCCCAGCACACAAAGGGCAGAGAGGCTGTTCCCTGGTGCTCTGGGCAGTTGGAGCAGGAGCAGGGAGGAGGAGCAGGGACACAGCACAACTCTCCTTGGGGTTCACAGTGGGCTTACAGCTCTTAGCTCCTGCCCAAAACTACTCTCCACCTGGCTGTCCCCAGGCCTCAGGATTTTCTTGCAGGGGAATGGACAGGGAACCTTCTCTACCA
>NW_010121349.1:0-13613 GCF_000699245.1 Pterocles gutturalis
AGGCGTGTGGTTTTTTTTTTTCTTCCAACATTCCTTTGAAGCTTCTGCAATCAATATGAAATTTCTTTCTATTAACTGAAACAATATATATCTGAAGTGGGTATAATCTGAGCACAATACGTTGTTCTAGGCAGCAGCAATGAGAAAGTGAAGCATTGTTTACTGCAACACAATAGAAGTGGCTAGTGCCTGTGGTATCCATTCAGCTTGTATTTCAACTAATGTTAAGAACGCTTTAGCCAAAAGCAAATTTGAAAAGCAAAAGAGGAGAGTAAGAGTGAATAAAAGACTTGGGAGAGGAAGGGAAGAGAAAAGGCTGACAAAAGCTAGGGAAAGGAAACAGGAGGTGAAGACTTTTGAAAAGGGAAGTCAGGCAGAAGATGGCTGACAAGGAAAAGAAAGGTGAACGGGGGAGAAAGAAAACAATTTCTATATGTATGTTTTAAATGGTATTTGACATGTCATGTTTAATTCTGATGTTATTGGCTGTATATATACAGAAGTGGGACCACATTACGCAGAACTTAGAACTTAGAACATTACAGTGAACATCTAAAAATGTCAGTTAATATAATTTTTTGCTATAAATTTACAAAATGCTAAATTCTTGCATAGAAAAAAAATGAGCTGAGACAGACCCTGCTAGAATTAATTGGAAGGGATTAATATGGAATCTCTCTGTATTTTTTGAGATATTTGTATTTCAAGATGCCAAATCCTTCTCCTGGTGTACAGTTCTCCAATATCCCTTCCTCACTTCACCCACCTAGCCCTAGGCTTTACCACTGTTTCACCACCTTCTTGCAGGTTGCTATTTCTTCTTTGCCTCTGATAGAGAGTTTCAGGGGTTGATGCCAGGCAAAAATTCAATGGGCTTATTAGCTCATGTTCTGGCCAGTTCTTAGCTAGAACTCACTTTGGATGTTGAGAACCAGCAGCCAGATATGTGGATCAGGGCATGCAGTAAATGAAGCTTTGACTTCTCTCTTGTGTAGGTGGCTTCGGCAAAAAAAGTATGTGTAGTCCTGAAGGTGAAGAGAAGTGTGAACGCGTTAGAGGGTTTGTTACAAAGAGTGGCAGGGAGCCACTGCTCAACTAACACTCATTGATATTTTTTTTTCCATTAACTCACTTTTGAATGTTTTGAATGAGAGAAGTCTAGTATCCATGTTCTCTGCTTTCACAGTTATGGAAGCTTGTTCTTGATGTGAAGATTTAAGAGCTGTTTGTACATGTTAGTCATTAATTCAACTGATCAGAAAATGAACATGCATGTGAACTCTTTCCTGTTATATTCTGTGGGAGTTTTAGTCTGGAATATGTTGCTGCAATCTAATTATATCTTTGTGATTACAGTGAAAACCCTCTCTCCTGAATTATTGGTAGTACCAGTTATCAATTATTTAAGCAAGCAGTTACCTAAATCATAACAATTAACTAATTTTGTAACTTTTGGAAGTTTTGTCCTAATTTTGTCCTTTTGTAAGATAGCAAGGAGGGCTTATACTAGTGCATAAGTCCTGAAAATTAATCTTACACATTATTTCCTAAAGAAAATATGCATTCTTTTGAACACCAGGTTTAGAACCCACCAGCATTCTAGGAGTTCTATTATTAACAGACATTCTGCTCGGTGTTAAAGCTTTTATTCATTATTGTATGACGTATACTTACTAACAAATTATTGCTGTAGCTGTGGTTATAAACATACAAGCCTTTCAAAAGGCATTCCTCCTGAAGTGAATTAGGGCTTTAGGCAGAATTACATAATAACATGTTGTGGCACCCATCTGTATCCTCACCTCTATGAGTAACATTCAGCCAAGATCTAACCAGTGTTTTTATTAGGTGGTGTGTCTTGCTAATCACGTTGGGGGTGGTGTGTTTTCCTATATGTATTGAGGGTTGTGGGTATTTTTTATCAGTCCTGCAAAGTGATGATCCCACGATGATGGGTCATGGGAATCTTGTTTGTGCAGGGCTGGAAGAGAAAACTAGCTGATTTGTGAAGTACTCTAAGGGACTAATTGTGGGGAGAAAAAAACTTTTTTTGGCCCTACTGGAAAAGTTGACCCTTTTCTTTTTTTTTTATTTTGGCTAGCTTTTGTGGCCATTTAACCCTCAGGCAGAATAATGAAAGTAAAGGAGAAAGTATCTGTTACTTGAAAGATACCCCTAAAAATGCAATTTAGCTGAAATAATTGTTAATTCAGTACAAGGACTGAGGTTGAGGGAGGGAAGAAATTGACTTCCTTTTGTACAGTTGGAACTTGGGGGCTTGGAGAATGTAACTTTTTTTTTTCTTAGAGCATACACATTCTGTACAATGCCAATTTTACAATGGAGAATTGTAGATAATTATATCTTTAGAGCTTCTCAAAGTTTTTTAGGTTGAGTCTGTGTGTCAAAAATAATTGTGATGCATAGGAACAGGTTAGATTTCTTTATTTGCTTGCCAGTGTTGCTTCCTGGGCTTACCTAAATATTTCCAGGCTGACTCTTACCCTGCTTCCACCTGAATAAAAAGTGCTTGTAGACCAAATACGTCAGAGTACATGTGATTTTTAACCCTCTTTCTGGGTCTATGCTTAATACTCAGGAAAAGAAGGCATTGTTTCTGCAATAGGATTTCATTTCTTTGTAAAGGTTGGTATTTGAAGCTACTCAGGATTTTTAGAATTTGGGAATTCTTTAGTGGGCAGAGTGAGTCTAAATTAAGCAATAAATTCAGAATGTTGTTATTGGCGTTAGGCATGCAGACTGAGGTTTTTCAGAGCAACTTAGGCAACAGATATTCAGCCCTTATAAAATGTAATGCGAGCTGCATAGTTGCAACTCCAGCTCAGTTTTGAAATTCTCTGCTATAGTGACTTTATGACAGTATTTTGAAGCAATTTTGAAATCTTTTTTTTTTTCCCTTTTGCTGCAGCTGATCACAGACTTTTTGTTTGCAAATTGTGATTGGCTTCATCCTTCCCATAGCCTTCTAAAGTCTGAGTCAAATTTAAAATGTAAAATTATGTAATTTCTGAAATGCTGTGGCTTTAATAACAGTAAAGGATGGGAGCTGGGAACAGAAAACAAGGTCATGACCTGAATTAACTATGCTTTTGATAGACTAAGTTTATTTTAGCAGTCTGGGCCTCTCTGGAATGGAGACTAGAGAAATTCACTAGTTTTTTTGAATAGGCCGTATTTTCTGCAACCTTCATTCTGGTCTGCTTTCTTCTTGTCATCATCTTAGTCTCAAGAAAGACTGCCTGACTTGTTTATGTAAACCTGATGACAGAATTTGGACAAACAGGAAGGTAAGGAAATCACTGTGCTCTTAATTCTAGGAGCAAGGCAAATATAATCCATATTTCAAGCAACATTTGGCTTTAATAATTGTTCTACAAAGGGAAGGGATGTTGCCCAGACAGAAAGAAGCATTCATTGGGAGAGAATCAGAAAAGTGGAGAAGGTATGCTCAATCCTTTGAGATTTATTTGTGCAAAAGTTAGCTTAAATGGAAAACAGAAACTACATATTGCTGTATAATTTTTTAATGGTCATAACTTAGCCAAATCTCTGAGGATAAAATACTTAAAGAAAATAAGCAACAAAAGAAATAAAATTAAAACAAAATAGTCTCAAGTGCTCTGTACAACAATCTTGAAGACTATCCAGAAAGTACATCTGTTGTTGGATGATGGAAAAGTACATGATAAACAACCAAATAGCAGTGCCACTGGCATGGAAGAATACATTTTCAGGTAGTCCAGATAAAGTTTTGAAACATAATAATACCTACCTCTTACGTCTGTAGAACTTAGTGCTTTACAGGATAAAACAGAGAACAACCAAAACCCCTTTCAAGGTGGAGAAAGCCAATGCACAGGCAGAATTTACTCAAGGTTGTGTATTAGAGCCGTAATACAGCTGGAAATGGAACCAAAGTCTTCTATGGCCTACACTGGTGTTGCGTTTGATAGGCCATATGTCTCCACAGCGCAATGGGGCAAAGCTCTGTCAGTTTTTGAAAGTGCATTTTCTTAACCTCTATTTTCTTGAATGATTAGAGGGCTCCTGGAGAGAGAATGCAGTAACTATTTGACCTCCCATTTTGAAGCTGCTCCTTTGCACACATTCGCTAAAATAGGGCTAGATCCCGGTCTCCCGGGAGAATGCCTTCAGCAGTGGTCAAGCATAGACTTCCATTTTGCTTTAGCTTTGGGTATTTCTGTGTTTTAGACAGAGCTGAACAGAAAAGATTAAGAGTATAGGTGAAAGTTGTTGAAGTATGCACACTGAGGATCAGGAGTTAGCAACCTCTGTGTGAACATTGCAAAGGAAATCTCGATGCATCAGCCCCGTTGATGGAGGCTTAACTGTGCAGGGACTTCATGTGCATACAGAAAAGGAAATGTTCGAACCAGATTTTAAAGGTTTACATGTGTAAGGATGCAGACCTCAAACTGAGAATCTTTAGTTGTTTTTTTCCCTCCACAGGTGAATTTGGTAGATAAATATATCTTACATGAAGTTGGATCCTGTTACTTCGACAAGTCACATATGTACTGTAATTATCTAGTGCCTGCGATACTACCTGTCCGTTCTTTCAGTACTACTTTTAATGATTTGCACATTGGGTAGCACATCTTGCTGATTCAAAGCAGGGAATATATGCAGCAAGGAATGTACACAGTTTGTGAGTGCACAGACTTATGTTTTCAAATTTGCTTGGAAAGTATTTGCATTCTGCCAGTAATGATGTGCTAATATTCAATAATACTGTATGATCACGTTAACTGATTCAATATTGTGAAACTCGTGCTACAAAATATAAAGTTCCTCTGTTCTCTACCATGAAAATTGAAACTTCCTGTTAGGATTGGAGGAAGGCAATAATGAGGTTTTATTGCTATGAGTAATGAAAGCTGAATGACCTGGTTCACTGATAGTCTGGTCATCCTGAATTTTTAGCTCATTGGTAGGAATTAGTGGCTTTTAATATTTCTCAAGATTTAAAAGGACAAGAATAATAACTTCATATTCAGTGAAGTTACTCATTCAGGACATTATGTTAGAGTAATTTTAAATAGCAAGGAAAATAGTCATAGTCATATTCTGCTGTCTCGTTGAGACTTCGGATATATGAAACAGGTAAATGAAGAGAATTAATTAAGATAAAAATACCAATGTTGAATTGTAAATACATATCCCAGAATGTAATTTTTTGTTGGTTTTAAGCTCTCTGTGCATACGTTACTTCCTGTTACTCATTTAGGGTTTTTTGGTTTACAAAAGAAGACCAATTCCTGCTTCAAGGGGATGGGGGAAAGGACAAGAACCCCATCATCTTGTGTACAATCAAAGCTATGATACAGAAAACTGGCTGTGAGGACGGAGGGTTTCACTTAGTGATTGTAAATTTGTGGTTTGAAAAGAGAATTGCAAGTTACTTGATAGAGAAGACGCTATCCAAATAATTGATCACAAATTGGAGACAAAAAAGACACAAAAAATATTTAGAAGAAAGAGGTCTTTAGCTACTATGATAGTGTTGTAGTTTAACCCCAGCTGGCAATAACCAGCACGCAGCCACTTGACAGTTGGATGGGGGAGAGAATTAGAAGACTAAAAGTAAGAAAACTCATGGGTTGGGATAAAGACAGTTTAACAGGTAAAGCAAAACCCATGCATGCAACCAAAACAAAGCAAAACAAGGAATTCACTCACTATTTCCCATTGGTAGGCAGGTGTTCAGCTACCTCCAGGAAACAAGGGCTCCATCATGTGTAGTGGTTACTTGGGAAGACAAATACCATCACTCTGAACGTCAGTCCCTTCCTTCTTCTTCCCCCAGCTTTATATGCTGAGCATGATGTCCCATTGTTCAATTTCCCCTGCGTCTTCAGCAAATCTCTCTCTGGAGTCTTCTATAAATGGAGGGAAAACCAGAAGAACTCCTCATTAACTCGTACAAAAAGAGTGGTAGTAGAAATCAATGAGCCCAAACTTCCAGCAGATAAATGAGCTGTTTATAGGTCAAAGAGTAGTGAGGAGTTTTTTTCTTTAATATTTCCAGATATGATCAGAACCCCCTCCAAAAAAAAAAAAAAAAAATTTCCATTGGGTTATTGTATCTGTCATCACTTGCATTGTGGGTTCTGTAATTAGCTTACAAGAGGTATTAGATATAAACATGGGAATTGCCATGATTTTTCTGAACTGAGACTACTCCCTGCTCTTAGAGGTGCTACAGCTATTCCAGAACAAGAGCTTTGGAAAGAGGGCAAGAGGATTGTTTGCAGCTATTTCTGATCTCTGGACAACAAGAATGAGAGAATAAAAAGTGAACTGAAAAGGCAACCAGGATGGAATTCTTGCATTTATGCTTTATCGGCACTGAAGGCTTTTAAACCCTATGTACAAATACAAAAGATGTGCTGGTGTCAAAAGAAAGGAAATTCCGGTAGGCGGATCATTGCAGCTGTGTTTCTAATAAGCTAACGTTTTAAATTGTTTTATTCTATATTGCATAGCAATACAGGTTTGTAGGCACGGGAAATCCTTACCTAGAACCAGATGTATTAATAATCAGGTTTAGGAGAAATAATTTCTCGTAAGAAGAGATTCATGTGGTTGGGGGTTGCAATAAAAACTTAAGAGAAAGTAGGAACGGATTGTAACAAAATATTGGAGTTTGGTTGTTCCGTGTTGTCAGAGACCTGCTGAAGCTGACAGTGGGTACCTACCCCTAGAAAAAGAATCTGAATTCAAGGCAATAGGAAAACCGTTAAAATTGAGACTAACGAGAAGCTTTTGTCTGTTTGAGACAGTATTAGTTAGGGCTCTTAAAAAGAGGTAATAAGAATTTAGGGCATCTACAAAAAAAAAAAAAAACAAACAACAACAACAACAACAACAAAACCCACAAACACTAACCCACTAACCCAAACTTCCAGTAGTAAAACAGGCTTGTGAAGCTGAAAATGAATGACAAAAAGGGGAAAAAACAACAGTAAGAGATAACATCTCAAAAGAAGAATAGAAAGGATAATAAAGGGTCTGATAGAAACATGGCTTACAATGTAATGGGTTTTTCATCAGCAAAGAGTTAACACAGCAGATGCAGCCATGGTCATGCAGTGCAGGACAATGCACTGCCTGCTGCTAGTGGAGGAAACCTTTAATGCCAACTCTAAACTGGCCTATCAAGTGTACTAATTTCTACAAAATCAGATAATCTTTTCAAATAAAGTTTTATTTTAAAAAAATTTCATTTTTTCTAGATGTCTAGAACTAGAAATACAAAATATCATGAAAAAATGTATTGTGAAGTGTCTTTCTGGGTACTAAAAAGTGAGAATGAGGGTAAATTTTTCAGCTGCTTGAACCAACTCCTTTTCAGGTCAAAGAGCTTATTGAAACAACTGACCCTTTTTGTCTAGAGTTGATTCAATATCGTTGCTTTAAATACCTTTTCTCTGACAATTATTTTCTTACTAAACTCAAAGTTCTGTTTAAATCCTGAGTGAACATCAGGATAGTATGGTATACTTCTCTGCTTGTATTCATCATTCTTTTGCGTATCTTGGCTCTAGTGCAAAAAGAGAGAGCTATCTTATTTGCGGAAGGGATATAGACATTTGATCTCTCAGTCAATGTTCTTTGTCAGTATTAAGACAATGTTAAGATACTTAAACACAGTTCTCATCTATTTAGATTGTGATTCTGACACTTCAGTTTTAAGTTCTGTGCATAAAATTAAAGTAAATTTCTTGAGACTTATTTATGAACAAACTACTGATATTTATGTAATCTGTAACTGGAGAAATCCAAATTAGTCAACCAGAAATCTTGGTCACTTTTGGTTTAAATTATTCAAGCATATTATTTTTGTCTAGAGCTGTTGTAGAGGTTTAACTTTAACACGTACATTAGCTATAGCTTGAGACGCACATCCATAGTATGCAGTGTCTTACATCTGTGGTCTAGTCCCAGTATTTGATGAACATTAGTAATCTTACAATCACATTGCGCTTAAGAACTGTATTTGTCACAATTAAAACGTATGATGGATAGCTGCATCTATGAAGCTCTAACTAATGCAGAACAAGCAGAAATGAAAATAAAGTATTTTTATTGTCAGTCAGATGTAGATTCTCATGGGGAAAGTAATCAAAATCTTACTTCAAGTTCCTTAAGAAAATCCTTAAGATGACATGTTTCAGCCCTTCTCAATCTTCAGGTTTCTGGATTTGCTTGATCTGTGGAATGGTGAAGGAGAGAAGTCGGAGAAAGGTAAGAAAGGGACACTGTCTTCCTAACTGAAGGAAATTCACTGGGGTTGCTTAAGTGGAACATAATATTCCCTTCTGTGAATATAACCTGCAGATGTGAAAACTGGGTAAGGAGTAGTAAGTTCCTAGTGACGACATCAGTGTCAGATAAAGCGTCTCTAGAGAGAGAGGAGCCTTTTGGATTTGACCTTGATGTAAAATGTATGAAGGAAAATTACCTTCCTTTTGTTGCTTGTATCTTTATGTAACCTTGTAAGTCTGTAGCTCTGGATATGCTCTACTTGCTTTTATGTTACAACATGAGATACAAGTGATTTCAAATTAACTGGTCAATGCTAGTGCATTAGTGCATGATATTCCTATGGAATAAGATGATTTTGAATCATAGCGGCCTGATGTGTTGTTCCAAGATAACAGAAAAGTAACCAGTTACTTTTAATGTGGAAGTTCCTGGAAGAAGGGGGAAGTTCCTTTGCATCCAGCAATATGATAGGGAAAATCCTGAAGCAGAAGTGTCCCACTTTGGGAGATGCCTGTGTTCATCCCTTACCACTAGATCACTGACTCTGTAGAGTCACATTCTCCAAAGTGATCTTGTGCTTGTTTTGGCTGGGATAGAGTTAGTTTTCTTCATAGTACCTTGTGTGAGGCTATGTTTTGGATTGGTGCTGAGAACAATGTTGATAGTGCACTGATGTTTTAGTTGTTGCCAAGCAATGCTTACACCAAGCCAAGGGCTTCTTCAGCTTCTCATACTGTCCCTGCCCTCCCGCCTTCTTTACAAGAAGCTGGGAGGACACACAGCCAGGACAGCTGATCCAAACTGGCCAAAGGGATATGCCATACCATAAACCATCATACTTAGTATATGAGCTAGGGGAGTTGCCCAAGGAGATGCGATCACTGCTTGGGGACTGGCTGGGTGTTGGTTGGTGGGTGGTGAGTGGTTGCATCACTTGTTTTTTCTTGGGTTTTGTTTTTGTTGTTTTCCCTTTCATTACAATTCATTATTAGTAGTAGTATTTTATTTTATTTCATTTCATTTCAATCATTAAATTGTTCTTATCTCAGCCCACGAGTTTTCTTATTCCTCTGATTCTCTCCCCCATTCCACTGTGGGGGTTGGGGAGTATGCAAGTGGCTGTGTGGTACTCATTGCCAGCTGGGATTAAACCACAACAGGTACTAGGACAAATATGTGAGGAGATGAATTTTGGAACACAGTGATAGCTTCAGCCACCTTGTCAGCTACTGACATGAAAAATAACCATGTACTTCCTGGACTTTAAAGAGTACAGATCATCAGGGGTCCATGCTACAGGATAATCAGACCTGCAATTCTTCTTTAAACTGTGCTAGCTAAAAATCTAGTAATTCAAAATATAATTTCCTTATGGACAGGCTCACATGGCAAAAACACAAAACCACAATAAAACCCCCCAAAGCCCAACAACCAGAAAAACACAAACAAATTAATCAGAGCTAACAAAACATTAAAAAAAAAAAAATGTGCACATCAGGTTCACAGCTTGGATGAGAGCTCAAAACCTTCATAGTTTACTCTTCTTTTTCATGAAGACCTTAAAGTTTTGGGCTTAGTTTGGTCTGGGTTTTTTAAAAAATTTTTTGAGAGTAGAGATCTTGTGCACATGTGTATTCCCCTGAAGAAAGAGCCACCCAATTAACAGCTCTATTAGACAGACTTTCTCTGTCTGTAACTTTTAATGGGGCAGACATGAAACAGACAGAAATTTACAGTCTAGCCATTTTTGCGGAGCAGTGACAAATACAGAAGGTGGGATGGGAGCAGGAGGTTGCAGCAACAGAGTTTATTGCCTAGAAAGGGTTTGTATGTATCACCTCTGCTTTGTACCAACCTCAGCAGCTGCAGGGTTGGTGATTTAGGGCTATGAGGCATGTGAGTTTCCAAATAAAATGGGGACATGATGAAGGGTCACCCTGATGTGTCGAGGTGCTCGGTGAATACCACCATACCCGCAACCAACGTTAGCCCCTGCCCATGCCCTGGGCCACCTTTCCCACACAGAGCTGGCCTTCACTAGGTGCCTCCAGGTGGTCCCACTCAGCCTGGGCACAGGAGGCTCCTGCTGCTGGCAATGCAGTGTGAGCCCAGGACATCCTCGGCATGGGGAAGCTCATAAGCAGGCTCACAACTGGAAACCACCTCTCTTGCCCTGTCTGCCCATTGGCAGAGCCAGAAGGAGGTATGTTTGCTATTTTGAACACTATGTCGGTGTTCACAAAATGGAAGCTGCCCACTCAATCAGTACTGTTGGTAAATATGAACAAGCATATATTGTTGGACTGGAAAACAGATTTTTGGAATCCATTGGCCAAATTTCTAGGATGTAGGAAGGAAAATGAGCTGGATGTAGGTCTACTCAGTGTTCATGAACATTAATATGCTAATGTGGACTGATCAAAGTGTGTTAACATGATGAGAACAAAGTTGTGATGTAACCAACATCACATCAAATTACTTCTTTCTTTTTCTGGAGATTCTAAGTCACCTAGCTAATTTTAAGTGTTTGCTCTGTCCACACAGCTGTACAAAATGCCACATTTCAGGTAAAACAGCATTAATAAAACAGACCCATAGTCTTGCCTGTCTCCCTCATCCCAGCCCCTGTACTGAAACTGCAGCAGTCCAGCTCTGAAAGCGATATATAAATGCGGTGCATCATTGAGAACAACTTTTAGACTTAACTAAATAACCACTCACTTAAATACCCTCTGTGTCATCCTGGGGACTGATTCTTTTTAAAGATCAGCTGGAGATGATAGCATGGATTACACGATTGTAAAATCAGTGTAAATGGGATCAGAAGCAGATCCATTAAGTCTAATTAGGGAGTCTAGTGTGATCTTATTCCATTGCACCATGCACAGACTGTACGGCTGTTATTCCAAGTGACAGACGTTTGTTTTCTGGAACTTAATTTGCATACAGAATTAATGGTAATGCATCCAAGAACTGATATTGCTAATATACAGCATTAGCCTAGCCCACTCTGTCCCTAGCTTCTGCTCAGAAAAGGATTCCAAAAAGACAGAAAACAGCTCAGACTCAGTGATATAATGGCATTTTCTGTCTTCTGTAGTGAACCATTTCAGCCCAATGAGAGTTCAAAATAGATATTATTATTTATTTTTCATGGTAGTGGGAACCATTTTCAATGGATTGTGCATTTCTATCGGGATATAATATTTGCTCCTCCTGGAAGCAGAAGAATTCTGTAGACAGATTTTTGTCTTTAAACCTTTCACCAGCTGACTAACCCCCAAGGTTTAATAGCTGGTAGACATCTGTAGGCAAAAGTAAGAGAAACGAGTTCATCAAGGAACTGCATCATGCTTCCAACATGTGGCAACATGAGTGCCTCTTCACCATCTGTTATTTGTGTGAGGATTTTATTATGTAAATGACGGTACACACTGCGCTCTAAACAAAGGAAAATGATTCCCCTTACAGTATGTTGCGACAGCCAGGCTTCCGTGTCAGCCCCGAAACAAATAATGAAAACAACAGAGAAGCGGCAGACAGAATATCTTGGGTTCTTCTACTTGTCCTCCCAAAAGCAAGGAAATATCTTTAGGAAGAATTTGTTTCTTACATGTATTGTGGCTCATAAAGACAGGTAGTTAATGAAACAGCAAACAGTAGAGAGATGAAACTAAATCAAGTTGAGGTTTCAAGGCTTAAAATATATTGAAGACATAATCCTGCAAAACTATGGAGAGTCCTAAAACTCTCTGGCCTCACTGAGAGCCAAAAACATGGAACTGGGCCCCTTAAATCATCTGCAACAGACAAAAGGTATTGTTGTGGGATTGGATTGGAAATACATATCCTGCCCTAAATCCTCTTTTAAAATTTTCCATTAAATTAACAATTTAAATTGACATGTAATTATCTTAACTGGCATGTTTTTGGCAGCTGTGATGAAAAAAAAAAACACCACGCAAAAAAAACTATGCTACACTGGATCAAGTAAAAACCCATAGGAGTTCTAGCACTGGCCCTTAATCAAAGTCTGTAAAGACACAAAGGCTTTAAACTAATCTATGCCAAGCCATGTTGGACAGTATGGCACTTCATAGAACATCCTTCTGGTGGCATTTAAAGCACCTGGTGCCCTAGGAAAAGAAATGGTATTCAAGGCTGTAAATTCTCTGTTTTCCTTATACCCTTCTACTGACCAACAGTGGCTGCTCTGATAGCAGGATAATATTTCATGGGAAAGAAAGCGCGCCACTATTTTATTAATTTTTTTAATGTGTGATACCCAAGTGGTTATCTGCACACACACTCCTCCACATTGTGTATTTCATGTGGTTCATGTGGTGCAACTATCGTTGCATTCATTGATTTAACTTGACTAGTAATTTGATAATTGAAAAAATTATCAAAAGCGTGGATTGGGGATTAATTGTTATTCAAGTTAACTTGTAAGTAGCTGAAGCCAGTGCCAGACTTGACCAAATAGATGATTTAAAGGTGTTGGGCTACTTCCTGCATTGTCTTGGTGTGATTTTTTACACTTGTATTTGCCAGCTTTTCCTGACTTAATTATGATTAAGTGTTGAACTTTACAAATAGCCAACTGCTGGTACAGCTGTATTGATTAGTTGTTTTTATTAATGTGTTAAATTTTGTGGTTGCAACAGGACAATATTTCGTGACAGAGCAGCTAATAGCTGGAGAACTCTGCCATGAAAATACCAAGCAGCTCAGCTTTAGCAGGTATTCCTTTTCTTTCAATTTATTTTTTTTCCCCTGTTTATTTATTCATTTACATCTAATTTTCTTAAGGATACTTTTGAAGGGTTTTCTTGCTAAAGGACTAACCTGTGTCACTTTTTAACACATAGCAGCAAGAAAACAGAATACCTGTGGCGGGTTAGCCCTTGGCTGGGGGCCAAACCACACACACCTGCTCACACAATTCCTGCCCCCGTCCGAGTATAGGGGAGAGAATTAAAGGGGTAAATGGAAAGGAGGACTTGTGGGTTGAGACAAGGACAATGTAATAACCAAACTACAATAATATTGAAAATAATACTATATACAAATATACAAATGAGTGATACACAGTGTTACTGCCCCCCACCCGATGATAAAGGCTCAGCCTGTTGCTGGCTAACGATCCCAGAACTACACTCATGATTCCCCCAGGTGGGGGGTGCACCGCTCCCAGAGGCACTCATGGAACGGTGATAAAAAAAAACGTACTGGGGGGTGTGGGTGGGGGGTCACAAGGCGAGGGGAAAAGGTCTTGGGAGAGCGATCCAGAGCCAGAAGAG
>NW_010121350.1:0-2599 GCF_000699245.1 Pterocles gutturalis
TTTGAAAGCAAATAAATAAAGCAAAATAGTGGAATTGGAGAAGAAAGCTGGCTAGCTCTTGAGATTTTGCCCCCCAAATTAGAGATTTAAGACCTATCGCAGCTTCTCTAGCTATTTTTTTTTAAATCCATCCTGTGGAAGAGAAATTATTCCTTGTCTTAAATAAAATCTTCAGATGTAGATAAAGAGTCATTATTTAAGTGAGGTGTGCTGGAGCTGTTTGTATCTTGGTTTTCAGCTGAGTTGACACCTGGTTATTCTGACTCTTTAGTGAGGCCATGTGCACATCACTCCAGCTGTTTCAGATGCAGTTTTTCAGGATCACTTCCTTGGATTGATTAGGCGGGGCTCTAGAGCTTATGCCCCAGGATTCTATGGTTTTTCTCAGAAGCTTTGCGCTAAACTGGTCAAACTGGTGAGAGCGGGTTGGGAAGAGGGGGCAGCTCGTATGTGAGAGGTGATGCCAGTTAGATGGGCATTGGAGGAACGATGTGCAGAAGTGGGTCTGGCTTAGTGGCGCTGAAATGGGATATTCTTGTCGGTGGGCTCCTGCTGGCACTGGAGGTGCTGCTGTTTGGGCTGTGTTGAGGAGCAGATCTGACCAGCAGCCAGCTTGCGACAGAGAAAGTGGTTTCCAGCTAGCAAGCTCCTTGATTTATTTTTTTTCCCCCTTAACATTTGCAAGTTGTTGTATTTTTGGCCATATTGTGTATTTCTATAGGCAGATACATAGCTGAAGAAGTGAGGATTATGTTGGGGAGCTCAGAAGTTTTTGGAGCCAGTTTGATAGTACTGACTCTCTTTTTTGTTTTTAAGGCAGGTCCTAGCTGAGGGCTTGACCGCGCTGCTGGGAGCAGCACAAAAGGTGCTGTGCTGGGAGGTTTGGTTTCCAGCGTTGGCTGTACTGGTGTGTGCATAGGGGTCCAGGTGAAAAGTGGCAGTGGAGAAGTGACGGGGGGGCCTGAGCATTGTCTTAACGAGGAAAGCCATTGTTATCGAGACCTTTTGAGCAGGCGGGTTGGCTGTGTTAATCACATAATGTGAGCTGATACCCAGAACTCCTCCCGTGAGGAGCCCTCTGGATGCTGTAGACACATCCACCTCCTCTTTCTGGGTCAAAATAACTTCTGCCGGAACACAGGAGTTTTGTCATTTTGCTTGCGTTCTACTTGTTTTCTTTCTCTTATAGGATCAAACTTCTTCTCAACTTTCAATTGAGTTTCAAGGGTCACAAGGGGTGAGTATTTTGTACTTGTATTGGAAAGTAAATGCAGTGTAGATTAACCATGTTTATTAAAAAAAAAAAGAACCCTACAGGCTTTCTTAAGGTCTACTTAATGCCAGATATGTTTCCTTGTGTATTTACTTAGGAGTTGTAGCTGAAAGTTAATGAGAATCATGTTTTAGGTATGCTGCTTTGTCGTGCTTTCGTCACCTTTTAACCTAAATTGGAAAGCAATGGGAATAACTTGTAAGTCATCAACTGAGCAGTGCAAATTTGATATTTTAAAACGGATTTTAAGTGGCTGGTTTTGAGGTGTGAAGCAGAACTGCAGTTTTGAGGGTTGGAGTTTTGTATATTGACTACTGATGGTTTTTTAACCTTTTCTGAAACACTAATAAAACAGAATAGTTCAAGCCTGTTGAAGAGTCGAAAGAAAATATGAGGAAATGTGGCCTCCTAAAGGCCACAGATCCTGTTAAACAATCAATCTCTGGTGCAAATCGGAGAACTAAAGCTGAAGGTAAAATTCAATACAGGCTAAAATCCGTAAGTAGAATTATTTAAGATTTTGGGTTTAATATTTGAACTTTAAGGGATGGCTAAAGACTCATTTTTAAGGACTGAGGTATGGATTGTGCCTTTTATGCTGCTGGCCTTAGTTCAGATCCATGAACGGATCCAGTTTTCCGTGCAGCTGTGTGGTGCTTGTGTAGAGATAGCTGGGAAGGGATGAGAGAAGGACGGGTAAGGTCCTTCTGTATGTGAGGACATACTCCTGACCACAGGTGTGAAACTACAGTCTTGGTCCAGCATCATTTGGGCTCAAGGGTACTCAGATTCTGGAAGAATTGTATCTGAAACAAAGCTGCTTGTGCAGACAGAGGTCTCTTAACACTGCACTTGTAATGAAAAAGGATTTTCTTGCAGCTTATTCACAATTTAAACTATACTGGCAAATATTTAAACCATAGAGGCAAAATAATGTCCTTTCTGGCATGAATAACCATCTTAGTTAAGACAATCAGCCAAAATAGCTGTACCAGAGTGGCTAGGAGCAGAGATCAGCCTCAGTTCATGCTGCAATCAAGAGGGAAGTCGTTCTTGCTAATTTGGGAGGTAATCCAGTAAAAGGGACTGGCTCGTGATGGCAGTCGGCTTCCTGACCTACTGGCCATGGCGGCAGTCACACGAGCATGGCAAGGGATGGAGCAGGAGCCAAGTTCAAAATAAGCTCCCAGAGTATAAATAGTTAACCTAGCTGTTTGCGTGAAGTAGTATGCTGTGAAAAGAAACATGACCAGCGTGCTTTATTTGCCCTGCCAAACACATTACCAGCATGCTTTATTGGCCCTGCACCCTCTCTTTCTCTGCAAA
>NW_010121351.1:0-50938 GCF_000699245.1 Pterocles gutturalis
CCCAGGAGCTGGGGGCAGAGCCCGCCCTGCCGCTCCGACCGGGGGATCGGGAGGTGCTCGGCCGCAGCCAGGGCACGGCTCTGGGTCCGTACCGGCGCGATCTGCAGGGAAGCCGCTGGCTCTCCGAGTGCCCAATTTAATGTCCCTTCTCACGGGCTTCTATTGAATGAACATGGACAGAGCTTTTGGATAAATCACCTGCGAGATGCTCTCCTGTCTGCCACAGGCTGTGCTGGCGGAAAGGTGCAAATCTCTAGATTTGTATGTAGTTCGGTGTTAGTGTACTAGCGGCTCCAAAGTTATGTTTGCCCCTCACCAGCTAACTCTCTGATTGGCAAAGACAGCAAGGATTGATGGAAGAATAACAAGCAGCAGTGGTTTATGGGAGAACAATTTGTTTAATGTAACATACCAGTCTTAATCATCAGCTCGCATAATACTGCAATGTATCTTCATGTTCCATAAAAAAAAATAGACTTGAATTATAGGTCATTATCTCTTCCTGTTTATGCATAATGATATTAAAGTGCTGTCTCCTGGCAGAGGCAGTGCAGTTGCTGGAAATGAGTTTTGGTTTGGCTTGATCATAGAAGATGTATAATTTATCAGAAAACAGACCCAAATTAGCCATTCTTTCAGCTCTAATGTTGTATTAATGCAGTTAACTGCTGATGGGGTCACTCCACAATGTTTTGACCTGCATCACCATAACCTCTGAAATTCATATTTTGAGTACAGCCAGGGCTGAAGATTCCAGGTTGAACTCCCTTGGGTTTTGACAGTCTCTCATTACAGTGTAATTCTGCATTTCTGACTCCTGGCTCTGTCTCTTTCGATTCTGATGTTAGCATGGATGGCCTGCCTCTGATCTCTTGTTGTGCAAAACTGTAGCAATGAAACCAGGTGTAATCCCTAATTCCTCAGCATTTTTTTGGGAAGGGAAGGAATAGAAAAGAAATCTGTTCTTGAAAAGAGTAATATGTTTTTGGCTTTCAGTCATTTGTGTGAGAAGGAGTTAAACTCACTTCCCTTTCTGGAACTTAAAATGCATTTATACAGATGGACGCAGCCTTCTCTAAAATTCCTACACTTGTAGGAGAATGTCATCCTACAGGGCACATTCCTTTGAATAACATTATGTTATTCATGAAAAAAAACCCTGCTCCTTTCTTACCACACGAGGAATTTTGAGAGATACATTACTTCTCACCTTACTTGTACTACTAAATAGGGTTTTAAGAAGTTTTATGCCCAGTGTAGGATCTTATAGGGGAGAAAACACATTTATTCTAAGGTGCTGCTCCCAAAGCAAGTGATGATATCAATCACTTACGGTATACATGATTTGTAACACATAGTTCTCACATTACCTTCTAGAGATGAAAAACATTTTACAGATGGTGAGTCTGATACTCGGGAGGGTGTGATTTTTGTCACTCAGGAGCTCAGTGGCAAAGCATGGGGCTTCTCTTCAGTATAGTTTCTTGTAAAATGGCAGCATATGCTCTGTGTTCGTATGTAGTAACTAAACTTGCTCCTGCTTTATAATTCAAAGTTCATTCTCTCCTCTCAAAGCAATGCAGTCAGAATCACCACTAGTATCATTGTCTGTCACTTGCAGAATCAGTACCAGTTTTGATGTGCTAGAAAGTCATGAGTCTAGGATGAAAAACTAGCTGAGGATGATGCAGAGTTGCCAGCAGCACTGGCAGAGCTCCTGCAGGCTCTGCTGCTCAGGGCCACATGAAGGACCTCAGATGGTGAGGGTCCCCACCTGCTTCTGCACCTCTTGCTCCCGCAGCACTCTCTTGCAGGACCAGCTGTGTTTAGGGTAGGTGCTGTGAAGTCTATGGTTTGTCTTATTCCAGAATGCTTCCCTTCTATGGAAAGTTTTACATATGTGAAGGTGATTTCCATGATATGGGGAAGTCTCTGGGGACCCCATGATATGTATAGAGATCCGAGAGGTGTCTGCGATGCACAGGGGGTATGTTGTAAGGAGAAGGGGAGAGGCAGCAGCTAACTATTTGCAGATATGAGCAACACAGGAAAACACTGGCATGTCTGCATGCAGAGATGGAGACTGACCTCCTTCTTCTGTTGATGCATGGAGGCAGACAAATATGAGGTCCTTCAGGTCTGGAACGCAGATAGAGGCATTGCTGTCATGCTGTGTCTGAGCCACCCTGCCGAAGAGCCCAAGGAGATGAGCCCAGTGGTGATGACCGTGAGAAGCAGGACCACTAGCACCTGAGCAGCCTCACTGGTATTAAAGTTTCTGCAGGCTTCATACAGTCATCTGCTGTAGCCTTTTTCCATACCCTTTCTGCCTCCTTTTTTAAAGGCTAAAATTATTCATTTATCTTAAAGTTCTTCATTATATCTGAGCTAATCTATAGAGCACTGCTGATGTAACATACTATTTGCGGATGGCATATGCTGTTTTGGTCTGTTGCATCTTCCCTCTCTAGTTCGGCAGTTCCGCATCCGGGAGGGATCCAGGATGCCGGTTACTGGGAAGTGTCTTCTCTCACATGGGTGTTTTTGCAGT
This sequence comes from Pterocles gutturalis, assembly GCF_000699245.1. Classification (NCBI taxonomy): domain Eukaryota; kingdom Metazoa; phylum Chordata; class Aves; order Pterocliformes; family Pteroclidae; genus Pterocles; species Pterocles gutturalis. Next base: position 2,552 of record NW_010121351.1, read on the forward strand.
GGTATGATCGCACCGAATTCTGAAGTTGTTCTAGGTACATGCGCTGGATGCAGAAGTATCCTCAGGAACTGTATATTCTGTCACATAACTGATGGGTGAAATTATGGCATGCGTGGGGTTTTAAGCTTTCTCACAGGGAGACTAAAACTGACAGCCAGGGGTGGCATTTACTAAATGGACAGGACATAGGGGGAAAAAAAGATGGTTTTAAAAATGGAATTAGGGCCAGATGCTTAGACATGGGCATCTGATGATGGGCTTTTATTTTGCCTTTCCAACAAGATCTGAGATTTTCCATTTTATTTTTTTCAATGAAGGAAGTGATAGTTCAAAGCTGTCACAGGTGAGTGGTGCTAAAAGCTGGGTGCACTGCTTCCATTCTCAACAGAGGTAATTTCAGAGAACAGAAGCAAAAGCGGCAATTTGATGGAGAAGAGGTGAGGGGAATGTAAAGAGGGAATAAGTGCCAGATATGGTGATGCACAAACCAAATTCCTCACTCCAGGTCTACTCAGTTTCTAAATGCATTTAATAAACTGATTTTTTTTTTGCTCTTTGTTCTGTTTGTATATTCTCCATAGTGACTTTCTCCACATACTGAAAGAGAAAAATGGAAAGCCTGTGCAGAATGTAGGAGCACATCATCAAGCAGTGGAATGCTCAATAATTAATTTCCTGGCAGGAAATGTGGGGTTTTTTTTTTCTATTTCTTTCTTTTTATTACAATACCAGCAGGAACATTTTGTTACAACACAAGAATATTTTAAAATCTTCCCTACTGGAAGCTTGATTTGGGATCATCAAAAATATACTCCCTTATGTGGTGAATTGCATTCGCTAGAAAGAGGCAACATCCTCAGCAGGAGTTTATCTCTTCTAGATTATATTTTGGTCCTGTGCTTTGCAATAGTCTGAATGTATATTTAGTATTATGTATCTTTCCTTACATTCCTTGGAATGAAATATGTGGGGATGAATACTTGTGCAGTCAGAGATTTTGTCCATCTGTGGTGCTGATACCACCCTTTAAAAATAATTATGGTTTGAAGGTTCATTTTTTGTATTTATAACAGAATACCTGGTCTGGGATGGTTGAAGTCTACCATTCTTCTTTCAGAGAAGTAGACAAGGAGCTCAGAGTCCATCTACTTGTCATTTTGCTTCTCACTCAAGGTTTGATCCAGAACTCACAGAAGTCCATAGATGTTTATTCCTTGATTGCAGTAGATTAAAATGCTTTCCTGAGTCTCAGCCTTGCTCTGCTGAGAGTTGCATGGCCTTGAAACATATTTGGAGGGCTGCATGGGAATATATTGTAGTGTTGTCAGAAATAATGCAAAAAAAAAAAAGTGTTTACAATCTGAAAGAAATAAAAGGAGCAATACCAGCCCTCCTTGAAATGCATCCTTCGAAATGTGAACCCCCAACATAAAGATTCAGCTCCAGGCATAAGAAACCAAAGCTAATGCTGGAAACAGAAGTCTTCTGGTGGAGATGGTCTCTGTCAGGATGCTGTCATACCTAACAGCACTTGTCAGCAATGGAAGGAAGACTTAACCTGCTGCAGATGTAGGAAACCCCCTCAGTGAAATAAAGCAGCAGTGAGAAGTAAGGGAAAGCACAGATTGCATGTTTCAACATGCCGTTTTAGCAAGGCCAATGCCTAATTTCTCTAACAGATTAGAAGTCTGGGCTCTCTGTCCCATTGCATGGGTGAAGCTGCACCAGATTCAAATCATGCCCAGTAGCTCCGCAGTCAAATGAACTCCTACACCCGCGCATCAACACTTCATGGTAAAAGAGGCTGTTTGTGTTTTGTATCCAAGCCTGGACCTGACTGGAGGCAGGGGGTTGATCTGCTGTCACTCACCAACATCACCTTTTCTTTCTTTCCTTGGTGAGCTGGAGTTCAAGCACTGACCATCCCTGGCACTAGGAGAGCTGGTGACATCTCGGACCATATTGCTTTCCTGAAGTTGAATGGCATTAGCTTAAAAATGACAGTCTTCAAACGACTTGTTAAAACTAGTGCTGAATTAAAAACATAATGTAGTTCTCATAGTTTCTCCTGTTTGTGTTTTTGTTTTGCCCACTGAGCTTGGACAGAAATTTAAACAATTTATTTCTCCTGAAGGCAATTTCAAGGTTATGTCACTTGCATCCTAAAGTACTTGTAGCCTTTACTTTGAAAATACTCCAAAGGAATGAGTTTGTTTCCTTTTTGCCATTTTAAAGACTGCTTTCTGTTGGACTAGAAGAAGCAACCTTGGGCATTTTGGCTTGTCAGTGTCCATTTAAACATTATATGCTTATGTCGTATGCTGCTTAAGCTTACTGTTACTGCAGAATGATTGTTAAGGGATGTGTCTAAAGGAGAAGAGCCAAATATTATCTGTCTCTTTATGCACAACTCGAAAAGATTCTTAAGATTATGTATTCAGGAGGAGCAGTTGCATCTGTGTCAGTGCTGGGGTGGTGAAGGGCATCACAGAACCTTTTAAGAAATAAGTCGGTTTCTTTGTGTCTCTTACCTGCTATTCTATTTTTATCTCTCCCCCACCAGTTAAATACAGGGACTGTAGGTGGAGGATTGCAGGATGGATTTTACTTCATTGTAATTGCTGCATATTTCTGTGCAAACAGCCGAGGTGTATTTTAGCTGTAGTTTGAGGCTCTATAGCCACAAACACAAGTTTAAATTGGCATCTTTGAAGGAGGCTCATAACAGCAATAGCCTGGATGTCTGTAGTGTCTGTAGCGTGAATGCCTGTGGACATGTAACCTGCAAGCAGAGAGGATTTCTTTCTAAAACCAAAATTCCCACTAAATCTGAAAAGATGTTATCAAAAACACTTGGAAGATAACACTCATCTCTCTGTCCATTACTTAATTTGATGGTGTGATTCAAGACATAATAGTTAAAATAGTGTAATACTTTGAGGGATTCTGTTAATTATTTTCCAGTAATTCAGACATGCGTAAAAACATATTTTATGCTGTAATATCGTTAAAGTTACTCCTGTGATACTTTGGTGTAATTCAGCCACAGTTAATCTATGAACAAGTTACCCTGGTTTTTATACTTTTTATGTTAGCATATTTTACTGTTTGTGGTCAGAAATGAGATACTTCTAGACCAGTGTTCTTCATTTGCTTCCTTATTGAGATTTTTATGTTTTTCTCTTTGGTGGTAGTCTAATTCCAGTTGTTTACAGATTAAATGCTCACCAAACATCTGCCACACGATTAATTTCAGATAGAAACATTTATATTCCAATCCTTGTTGTCTTTGATGTATGCATCCCATGGGATCTTCATCCTATCCTAATTAAGACTGGAGATGAGTGCATTTTGTAGTGTACCAATCTGGGCAAAGAAGCGTCTGCTCTTGTGCAGTGTCCGTGACCAGGAAACACAGCTGTTTAGTGGCGTGTTCTGATCTACATGCCAGACAGACCCCAGCCCTGCAGTGTAGATCCCACAGGCTGTGGTGCTGCCTCGCTCGCTGCAGTGATGCTCCATATGTCCGAGTCCATCCAGAGCCCTGCTAAAGTCAGGGATGCTCTACCCATGCAATAGCCCAGATAGATCAGACTGTGGCACCAGTGCCTTCGAGTGCACAGGGATTTTAAGGAGAAGGCCAAATCTTGTCTGAAGGGAGTAAATCATATTCTGCTTGTCTGTACTGGTGGGTTTGTGTCTTTTTGGGCAACAGGACTTGTCAGTTTTCTATTTTGTGTTTGAGTTGGAGACTCTTGTAGTTACCTGGTTGTGAAATGAGTCTCAAGTGTGTAATTAACTGCCGTCACAGCGGGTACCATGGTGCTCCTGTTCTTATACTAGGACCCCCAGGGTGGCTGCTCCATGTTTTATCCAGACTTGCATGGAAGCTCACATTTAGGTCTTGCACCCGAGATCATCCCTCAGAGGAACAAAGCTCTCCCAAGCAGCTCTTGTTCACTGTGGCTCAGCAGTTGCAGTCTCCAGGTTAACAAAAGAGCCCTTAAAAGAAAGTATTTTGTATGTTGCTCCAGGAAGAAGGTATTTACAGCAGATAAAATGAACTTCAAATAAACTGCCTCCATGCTTTTTTCCCCTCCCCACCCGTCACTGTCAATGGTACCATGGCAGGTCTTCTGTTCTGGACCGGTGCCTCAGGATAACTCACTTGTTAGCACTTCTGAAATCTGTGGAAGGTCTCTGATGTGTGCTGATCTTGCTATTGCCTTGTAACTCTCAAGTACTTATGGCAAGCTACATTTGTATTCTTTCAGCCTGTTTTCTTATGTTTTCTTCAAGAAACCCCAAAAATACTATGATAAACCCCTCGATGATCAGGCAGCCATGCGTTATTCATATGTTGTGAGAGCCATATCACAGCCTCAACTGTCCGTGTCACGGGACTCCAGCTGAAGCTCTGAGTTGCTGCATAAGCACATGGACTGGTTATGTGCACGGGCTGTCTCTCTTTTGTGCACTAATGGTCAGATAGAAATACTTTGGCATTTTCCTTTACTCTTTGCAAAGAACCCCCTAATGTCCATCCATAGGTGTTTTGCGTATGCAGTCACTGTAGCTCATAACTAAGGGCTGATTATGCTTCTCTGGGCTCAGTGAAAAATGGGAAGGGCAAGAGAGTCCTGGCACAGTGACAAATGAAAGCAGTGCCAATGAAGATAACTATTAAAAACTGATCCTTCAGATGACTGTGTCGGGACACAGGATTAAAGCTTTCTGGCTCTTTCTGATGTTCATGATAAACATGAACTGCAGTTATAACTTAATAAAGATACAATATTTATAAATAACATAATATGAAATGTCCACTTCAGAAATATTGCCTGGGATATATACAAGGAAAGAAACATAAATCTGTCTGGGCTGTTTGCCCAGAGAGAGTAACCAAGCAAACACCAGTGGGCAAATGGGTAGAGCCACAGGAAAGCAGAGCACCAGATCCCAGCTGCATGGGAGCCCAGAATCCTGACAGCACAGGAGGGACTGAGGCCAGCGCCTTCACGTGACTCTTAAAATCAGTGACTCGTGAAAATAAAAAAAAGCCTTCAGAAATTCCCATGGATTCTCCCTTTTTGACAAGGTATTTGCTAGACCTGTTTCTGTTACAAATCCTGAGTGATTCCAGCAGTTATTGTTCAGAGTAGCTGGGAAGTGTTTGGTCCTTGTCCTTGTTCTCAGGTTCCACGCTGAGTAGGGGACTTCGTGACCCTGATGATTGATGCCACCAAACATTTTGTTCCTATTACTCTGTTGTTTTGGACAAGGAGTGATTTGAAGTTATAGGGACTCTTCCGTGAGTTTTTCCATTTCTGCCCATTACAAAGAAGAGTTTTTAAGGGACCTAAGGTTGGTTAAAAAGAAGTTGTGCTCAGCCTTCTTCCAGAAGTTAATATGATTATTGACCTTGTCTGAAAGAAGATAGAGTATGAATTTTTGCTGGCTAAGCTGCATTTCTTCTTTCTAAGGTAGATGGTCTTTTTGATGTATTCAGTATTGGCCTTTCAAAACTTTAAAATATTTTGTGCTTATCAGAACGATCAAAGAAGATAGGAGATTTAATTGTCTTCAAAATCTGTGCATATCAAGAGGAAGCATCGTGTTTTAGTTGCTGTTACAGCTAAGGGACACTATAAATTCCTTTGTCTGTAATGCTGCAGTTGACACTATCACTCATCATGAGTTTAGTTTAATTTAAGAACCTGGAGGTCACACCACTGTGACTACTCTGAAGGCATGAAGTGGTTGTGACCCTGGTGATGGTGGCCCATGTCTCAGGAGAAGGGCAGTGCACGCTTCCCATCTGATTCTGGGCATCACCGAGAGGGGCCATCCTCAGGTGCTGAGAGATCCAGGTGTAGCTGCTGAGGTCTGGAAAGCTGATAACCCATCTGTCTCTCAGGACTGTTCTGAAACTAGTTATTGCAGCCAGTTATATTCAGATTTTGTTTCAGCTGGTCAGATCTTGGGTAACTTTCAAGCCTTTGACTTCCTTTAAACTGGGGGGGGGGATGGACACCGAGTCTAAACATTGTTTCATTGCCTATCCCACAGATGGCTCTAGAGCAATTTTTTTCATGCAAGATCCCAATTTTTTCATGCATATTGCGTCCTTCACTTTTATGCTGAGACTGGTGACAAAAGCCAGGTGCAGAGGTGGTCTGGGTGCCTACAGCAACCTGAGATGAGACCCCTGTGCTGCGCCACTCAGGCCAGTAGTCAGGCACTTAATTATGAACCGAAAGTTCACCTGACCTCTCATATTCTCATTTCACTAATGAATCAAAACTTACAAAGCTGCAGAGCTGCTGCTGTTCGGGCTCTATGAGCCAAAGTTTCCACTCATTTCATTTATCACACTAATGATCAGTTTTGGAGCCTACACACAGGCTGCCTCTCAGGCGCTGCATGGAAAGCAGAGTTTAATGTGCAAACCTGATGTCCGTGTGACAAAAAGATTGGCGTGGGCCGCCCACTTTGTTTTGGCTTGCTGGTCCTGCTGCACGTGTGTGTTCTTGCCCACTGTGTCCTTCCGGAAGGATGGGGCTGCTCCAGATGTGGAAATAGCATTTAAAGACTGTGCTTTTACAGAGGAGGTCCAGGCTTGAGTTCTGGTACTCAGATAATACTGATGCCCACAGGCTTGCTGGCTTGCTTCTCACTGCTTTGTGTTTGTCTTGACTAAAATCAAAATGTGTTCTTAATACATTCTAGCAGGGAATTATTTCAATTTCTTCAGTATTTGAGTGTCTCATGGTTTTGATGACACCCCTATGTTAGGGTTGGGGATCAAAGGCATGTGAAAGCCAGAGGACTTAATTCAAAGTTATCCAGACAGCCTAATGGCATGCTTTTCTGTGTGTGAACATGGAAAGTTTTGGTGGAGTGGGCCTTGAACCTTGGTCTTCTCTTTCCAGAGATACCACTATAACTACCTAACCAAACTCCTGTCTTCATGCCTTCTTTTTTCTTTCCTTCACCATCTTCCAGCAAAAGCTAACAATGTCATCTAACAATTCACGTGAGCTGCAATCCATATAAGCTGTTTTGCATGTTGTAAATTTTTACAACTTGCTAATCAGCATGAAGCTGCCAACTTGTCTTTCTTCCCAGCATGTGGTGCTCCCATATTTGGCAGCGGGCAGTTTCCTCCTGGATTCGCTCGTGCTTGTTGGTGTTCTCTCCAGCACACACCAGTTTGGTGTGAAGGCTAACTGCGCTTAGGGATTTTTAATGCAAGAAGAACAAAATGTTTGTGGAATGGAGTCAACCTGCTTTCTTCTACTTCTCCCTGTTTGTGGAGGTGTATTTTTGGAAGTCTCATGTTGATAGTCTTTGTGAGTTACTATTTATTGTCTTCAGGTAAAACCTTTTTTCTCCAAGTGCTTTGGAATTATCTTGGTCAAGATCCAAATCAGCTGTGCTCCCTCTGCCTCTTCTTAGTGTGCGTTCAGTTCACTGAGTTTGTTCCAGGAGTTTTGTTTTCTTTGGTTTGAGTATGTGTTACTAGAAAGGAGAAAAAGTAGAGCCAGGGAAGGAAGAAAACTTGTTACTAGAAGCTGGAAGAAGGTAATTCATGGTGAACAGCTCCAGGAGCTATGATTTGTTTTCTTTGAGGAGTGTATGCTAATACAAGCTTTCCATTTGCATGCAGAAATGAATCAGATTAAATTTTATCCCAGGCTGAACTTGCTGTCAAATTGTACTCTTCAGTTCAGTTCTCAGAATCATCCAAATGTTATTTTAACAGAGAGCACAGCTACATCCACTGTCCTGAAACCCTGTCTCTCTTGTAGACGGGTCTGAAAGAGCTTGGCGGGGTAGGGAGAAAGACCAAGGGAGAGCTTGCTTAGGACGTGGATGAACCGGAATCCTGCATGAACATAGAGAGATATCTATCTAAAGTTGTCTGTCTGCCCTGGATGATTAGACGTATATGTTCTGCAAGAGAAGGAAGTCAGAGAGTTAACAGAAAGAAAATTAGAAAGAAGAGAGCAATTAGATTCTGTTTTTCTTTTCTGCAAAGGTCGTAGAGGAATGAGGCAATCAATTGCCTCGCCTTGAAATGCATTTTACAATGGAAGCTCTGCGATACCTGAGAGTGTAAGCTGCCTTGACTTGAAGCCAGTTGGAGCCGGTGTCTTGTGGAGTTACAGCTTGATAAATAAGCCGTTCTGACCTGCTCTGGGAAGACTCCTTCTTTTTTTTTTTTTTCTCAGTTCTCAAGCTCTTTGGTATTTGTCTGGTGATCTCCATCTAGGCTTGGCTTCGTGGCATGAGGAGAGGAAAGCGTTGCTATTTAGTCTCATGATTCGTAGGAATGACTTTTTAATATGTAATGAACAGGTGACAGGTGTTTTGCTGAGCCCTTTCCCTCCACCTCCTCAGCCTTTCCTCCCACTGGAGCATGGGAAGTGCAGAGACCTGGGAAGTGATAAATAGCCTTGACACTTCCCGGGGCAGAGCCTGCCCACTGCACACGGGCACTGACCTGTGATCAGCATGTGTGTAGGAGCTGATCCATTGCTTAAGGCTTCTTTGGGAACCCCAAACAACAATAATATCCTGGTGACTAGGATTTTACTATTTATATCCATCAGCTGAGCAGCCGCCTCCTCTGCCTGCTCTCTAGTTGCCAGCCTGTAAATTTCTCTTCGGACCACGTTGTCTGTTGCATCGTTGGCAATATGACTTTTAATTTCAAGACAAATTTTGTTGAGGCACTTAGGCAAATGCATTGATGAAGAAAGGTGCCAGCTTTTCTTGCTTTGTTAACCTGTTAGCTTTTTGGACATCATGCAAAGAGACTGGCAGGAAGCTAACCTAAAAAAAAAGGGTTATCATTAGAAAACAGTACAAACCCATAGCAATGCAAAGAGGAAAACAATTAGATCCCTTATAGGTATGTTTGTGGAGAAGTGCTGACATCCATCTGTCAGATTAAGACTGAACCTTGCCACCCACATACTTTCCCAACAGTTTATTCGTTTCTTTTTCTTTCTTTTTGTTTCCTCCTATTTTTTTTCTGCAGCAGATTTTCAATCTACTTGAGTAGAAAAGGTGTCATCTTCTTCCAGAAGCACCCTTCCTTGGCTTTGAAACATAGGGAAAAACATGTCAAATTTAGCCTGGTATTTTCTAGGCTGCTTTTTAAAAGGTGGGCCTTTTAAGAGAGGCTGTACAATTTACTTTGAAGAGAAAAAATACAGTCAAACCTGTGGGAGTCTTGCTAGGGTGAAGTGAAAAGAAAGCAATTATTTCACTGCAAGCTTTTTAGAAACGAAAGTGTGTTAATAATGGGACTTAGTTATAAAGTCCAATTTCTTTGGCTCCAATATGGATAAACCCCATTGCAGGGGGAAGGAATTAAACCTGATCTGAATCAGAAGCAGCCACTGCTCCTTGTTTGAGCTATTTTTAACCCTATGAACATGGCTCACGTACTTCCCTAGTCTTGCTTTGGTGCTATTCTGCATGCAGGTCTGTGGATGTGACTTTCAGAGACCAGTTTTTTTTTCTGAAGACCTTGCTGGTGTATCCACCACAGAAGCACCGTGTAGCTCTTGGCTTCCTGGTTCCATCTTCTCCGCCCTTTGGGAATGTCATGGTCCTGCACAGCTCCCATCTCCTGTGCTACTGCTCCCCAGCTCTGCTTTTTTTGCGGTTTTCTAGAGCATATATATCCTCCTAGGTAAAGCACGGCGTGCAAAATACAGGGCATGTTCAGCAGTTAAAAATGAACTATGACTACTCAGAGAAACCAGCATATTTTCTGAAACCATATTTTAATTATAGTGAAAGCTTTGTGCTTATAGAAGGTTTGGAGTATTTTTGGTACCATCTGGATACCTAAGCTTGGGCAACAAATCACTTCCGACATGATGACGACAGTGTATAATACTGTGTTATTCTAACCCATGTCTCATTAATGTGGAAGCACATGGATTTTCCTGCAAAATGTTGATTCACCATCTGTGCTAGTATTCTTTGTGTGAAGTGAGAGACTGCCCTTTGTGTTGTGATTGCAATGGACCCATTCTGCTTTTAATGTCTTCTCTCAGACCAAGTAGGTAGGTCACAGAAAAAAATAAAATTACACCAAAAAGTACTTACTGCTAATGGTTATTTACCTTACATCTAGTGTGGGAGCTATCAAAATTTATTGAAGGTGGAACTCACAACATTAAGTGGCATTTTTCTGTTGTTCTCACTTTCACATGCTTTGGCTTTAATTTGCTTATTTGGGCTGGAAACCCCTGGTCCTGGGTAAACTGTGAATTCCTTATATGCCCCTTGTAGATGCCAAAACCTAAATCAGCGAGTGTGTAAAGGACAGTAACACTGGTAGAGTTAAACTGGTATGGGGGTAGATTTGAAATTGTTTAGGTGAGAGTTGCCCATTGAATGAGTTGCACCTTGGTTTGAGTCGTGTTGCTCCTCAGTTAGCTTGGAGGTTATTTACCTTCAGAGTCAGGCATTGGCATTGGCTTAGTCTGGTCCGAGTCTGAGGATCCTCATCTTTGTTGTACTTTTCTTCTGACTTTTGAACTGCTCTTTAAATACTTCTGCCTTCATTGTGAGGCCTTTTATATTTACAGATTAATAGTTAAGATTCTTACATAGGTGTTGCAAAGCAGTCTATCTCTTAACCGTCATGTGATTTGAGATATCACAAAAAAGATGCTTTACTTGCTCTGAAACTTTATTCCGTATCATATAACTGTAGCTTCATTCATACTACGGAGTTTCACAAGCCAGTACTGATGGTTTCCAGATGAAACCCATCAAACTCTGGGATGTTTAACCATCCTATTCTTCTTTATCTCTCTTGAGTCGTTCTGCTTTTTCATATTCTTGGCCCTGAGAAATAGATGGAACATCTTTAAGTAAGTAAATAAGTATATTAGCAGTAAAAATTTCATCTGCTTCAGTAAATTCATGAAGGTAATATGACTTAGCACAATACAATTAAGGAACAGGATCTGTTTTCTTGCACTTTCAGTAGTTTTACTTCTGCAGCCTCGTGGAGATAAGCTGCTTTCTGGAAGATATTGCTCTACATTTTATCAATGAATTTTTAAGATAAAATTGATATATCAGTAAATAATGCCAAAGGAGAAAGAAAGGGATTAAAAAGAGGTTCCTTCTGATGTATTGTGACAAGGGAAGCAGAATATCAGTCGAGGGGTTAGACTTCTCTAAGGATGCTGCAGGGGAATTTGGTTACGACCGGACAGCAAGAGGAGGACTGCTCCAAAGGGGCTGGAGCCAGAGATGCTGATGGAGCAGGCAGGCGACTGATCCCTGTGCTTTAGAGGCAAGTCCATCTCTCTTCAGACACAGTGAATGACTCTAACTGGATTCGGTAGCAAATTGGAAACAACAATGGTGAAGGCTATCTTAACTCCTTGAGGCTGACTTCTGGTGGGGTCTAACAAAGCAGAAATAGCAGTGGCTGATGGCGGTTGGCAGGATATTAAGGAATTGGCTGGAACAGTGTTTCCAGAAAATAGGGAATGTGAATAGTAGAGACTTGAACATGTAGGTAGATAAAAGCCTGTGACTGCCTGCTGGGATGAGACAATCCAAGGGTGTTTGCTGGAGACATGGAGGAGGAGGTGGTTATGGCATAGGAAATGGCATAGGTATGTCGATGCTTTGTACATGACTTAGATCTAACAAATTTCACACATGCCCAAGCCTCTCTGACTATAAGCTGTTGCACTTGCCTTCATCCTTCCTTCTTATATTAATATCCTTGCCTGCAACTGGGATCTGATCTTGCACCCGCTGATTTTTTTTTGCCTTTTAGCTCCGTGGGGTAAATGGGGCTGCTGCTGTGCAGGAGCCGCTCATCTCTGCTGGTCTCATATGCACAGTGTTGCACGCTAAGGCTCTGAGCACGCAGTGAGAGTCCTCCAAGGGCTACAGTATGGCCGCAGGCAGTCATATAAATATATCTGCCTCCAGTCCAAAAACCTGAATATACAGAAATACATACCAGAATTAGATCCAGATCCTTGGATCAGCCTGGTATCCTGTGCACTTGTCCTTGGTTGGCATGGCGTCAGAGGGGCCAGCAGCACATCTCTGCGAGAGGGGTGATGTGGAAGCACCTGGGCGGATGTTACAACAGCTTTATGTGTGTATTTGCCTAGGTGTAGAAGGCATTATTATGGCTTCTAGCCTACTTCTCAGCAAAGCAATTAGCAAGTCCGAAAGGTCTTGCCTCAAGGCTCTCACAAGCCATGAATTATGCATTTAATTCTGTATTCTGCCTTCCATTTCTCTAACAGGCTCTTTCAGAAGATCAGGTAATGTCTTCTTTTCCCCACACATAAAAATTTGACAGCCTGGTGTCCAGAGCAGGGGAACACAAAAGCCTTTCATCATCTCTTTGCAACATACAACTTGGGTTTGTTTTTTCTTTTGTGTGGTGTTTATGAAAGAAAATGCTTGTTGCCAGACAATAATATCTTTAGGCTATTCAGTACCTTCCCTGATGAGAGTCCTGAGAGCAGTAGCAGTCTGCTAGGCATTCAGCAGCAACAGCTGCTGCCTTCCTGATACCATTAAAACACAGATTTAGCATTTATTTACAGTACCATGGAGCAGTGAACTGGCCCACTGCCACTCTGATGTGGGGCAGCTAAGGAGTAATGTAGCATGCATCTACATGAGTACTCTCAAAAGTTAAACCAAATGAGCTTTTCACAAAGTCGATCAGGTAAACTACTCTGGATGGTGACGTGATGATTCGTCTGCAGAACGAAGGTGGCTCTGCCTCAGCCTTTTATAGTTCAATGTGAACTGACTGAAGGATGCTTTATCTCTGCTAGCGTGTTACTTGAGACAAGCTGTTAGTGGTGTGGGTCTGTCGCTGCTTGTTTGAAGTTGACCAAAGCCCTGGCAGCGGTGGCAGATGCAGAGCAAGTGGTGAGGATGGCAGAGGAGAGGACCCTGACCTCTGAGTTCAGACTGTCAAGCCAAGCATGTGCTTTGTACCAGGATGGATACGTGTGGAGCTGGGCTCAGTCACAGCTGCCGGCGCAGGAGGCTGTACTGGCAGAGGCAGGCAGAGGAGTGGTTTAGCTGGAAAGGCTGAATGCAGAGCCCTGTCCTGCCAGAGCAGTGGGGCTGAGGCTAATTTGTCTGTAATTCTGGGTTTTACTTTTGTCATTGCCTTGAGGCAGTGAGGAGGAGTTGTGTGGCTACTCTAAACAAATATAGGCGGCTCACTGGGGATGCCTGAGCTCTTAATAACAAAGATGCTGAAAAAGGGGTGCATGGCTGTGTGGGGTGTAGGTTTACCGTGCAGTTGACAAGGCAGGGTTATACACCTTAACGTGCTTGGTTCCTGGAAGCAGTTTATTAGTCCTCTCCAGACTTCAGGATGCTCCAGGGAAAATTCTGCTTCCCTAAACTCTCGTGGGTATCCCTACACTGCCCCATGGCTATACATTACCTGTTCATCTGGTGATCTGTGGGATACAATTATTCCTCCAGTCTTGCAGAAAATGCTCTCCTAATTCAGTGCCGTGACAGTGAACGTGGAATGAAAAATTGCTTTGAGCCCTTTCAGGAGCTTGCTGCTGCTGCCTCTCAGGAGTCCCCGAGGTGCGAGGCAGCCAGCTTGTCTGTCCGAGCAGTTGTTTGGGATACAGGCCCACCCACACTAGAGGTGGTAATTCTGGGCAGCGTCAGCTGGGAGGTAATTTGGTCCCAAGGCCCATCGTCTTCCTGCTGGGGATTCTCCGTGGATGCCGGGATTGCAGCATGTGGAGGTGGAGGAACTCGCAGATCCAGTGCCCACGCCGGCAAAATTACCCAAGCTGTGTTTCCAGTCCCAGTGTTCCCGTGCTGTCTTTGCCCTGCTGCACTGAAAGTCTTGTTTAGTTACAACAGTCAGTTATAAACTGAGGCTGCTCTTCGACTTCCAGTAAACGTAAAATTTAATTGTTAGGATGAGAAATATTTGGGTAGTGAAGTTGCTGCCATACAAGCAAGGCAAGGTTTGTAGGAAGAGGTAATGTCTTTTATTAGGCTGCCTGATAAGTTGCTTTGTTGTTTTTCCAACCCCTGTTTGTTTGGCCTAATAAAAGCTCCTGCCTCACCGCAGACTTTTTTTTGTGGCATGCTTATGTGAGTAATGGAAATCAATGAAAGCCTAGTGCAAGTGGTCATGTTTCCAGACTAGAAACTGTGAAACAAACAAATTCAACATTAATTTGTGTAAATCCAGGCTATTTATTGCCTTGCTTATGTTGCTTTTGTTATCCAGTTTGTGACCATTGAGAAAAAAATACGTTCTTTCATTTATACATAGTGATCTCTTGAAAATACATCATTGCTTCAATAGCATGGCTACAAATAAGATTACAGCAGTGACTGACTGGGAATGACAAGTAATCTAAAAGCACAGGCAGGGCCTAGCCTGACTGTTATTGCAAACTGAAATTTTGGCCTTGATAGGTAGCACATGGATGGATTAAACTAAAACTGTAACAGGAGAACATTGGTTAGCTATGCTGCCGTAACGTGAGTTTTCCGGCACCTGCCTGGTCCCTGAACAAAGTCACCCAGCAGTGCTTCCTGGTAAAAACCAACGCATGACCTGCGCCTGTCCAGTTTGCAGGCTTGTTAGTAATTCCAGCATGTGTAATGTATCAAAACAAGAAGTTCTATTGCTTGAAATGTAAATATTACGAATCATACATACATTTTTCCTAGGTTATTTGACTGTGTAGGGCGAGGCCTATTTGAAGTTCATCCTACCTTGATCTATTTATGCATGGAAAGCAGCTGGGGAGTACTCCAGGGAGGCGGCATGAGCGAGGTCTGGGAGATGCCTGCGTGTTTCCAAAGCCCTCGCCGGGCTGTTGATGTTGTTCCGGGATCAGACATTCCCAGGAGCAGCCACAGTGTTGAATTCACCTTTTCTGTTCTTGTGATTGGTAGCAGAGCACAGTAGAAATGTGCTTTAATTTACTGAAGCAAGATTTAATTTGCTAACGAAAGAGCCACGTTTGGGAGAGCTGAGGTGTAAAGGGTTGGGAGGTTGTTTGGACTGTTTGCTTTGAAACTGTTTTGGCAAATGTTTCCGTGATGAAAATACAGTCTGCTCCTACCTGCAGTCACTGTTAACTGCTGGCACTACGTGCCTGAGTGGTCCCTCGTGTTGGCTTAGCACTCATTAAAGCTGTGCATTTCTCATGGCTGTGGCTCTTAATGACAAAGTCCTTGAGTCATGGCACTTTGCAGTGGCTGGATGCGATTCTTGAATCTATCTGACCTGTCTCTTAAGACCCCTGGGACTCTCTTTACAATTTTGGCTTTTCTCTCTCTTAAGCCCTAGCTGCCTGGGAGCTGGACCTCCTCAGCTGGTTGTGTGGATTTCCTCTGGAGCTGTGATTTTTCCTGGTGTTTGATGGTTGGTTGCAGCATGTGAGAACGTGAAATGCTAAATGCTGGGCTGGAAAAGGACTCTCATTTGCTGTGAGAGAATTAGGCTCAATTTCTGCCTCTGCTATAACTCTGCAGACACAGAAAAAGGTTTGGGGCCAGCAATGTAAACACTGCAAACTACAGTGTAAGCACTGCTGTTACCAGGATGGCAGGAGCGGCGGGGGGGAGGCAGAGGTTGCCCCGATTTCCTTTTGACACAGCCAGCAAACATTAATCCTTCTCTGCCAAAGGAAGGTTGCCCTGCTCGCTCGCGGGGAGCCCTTGGTCACGTCAGCGCATGTTTATGTGCCGCACATGGGACGAGAGCAAATAAAAGAGCCAAGTGTTCTCAGCTGAGCCCCTCCCCGTCCTGCATAAACGCTGCCTTGTTTAGGCAGCTTGGCTAGTCATTTTTATTTTATTTTGCCAGCATAAACGCTTTTCCTTTTTCTCCCATGGTGTTTATAGAAGAGTGTGGTCCATCTATTAATCACATGTGGTCCTTGCTCGCCGTGCTTGCCTTTGAAACCTCCAGGTTTGCGTGTCTGCACTGCCCTGGGTGAAGACCGTGATGTTACTGGCAAGAGTTGGTTCCCTCCTGCCACTGTGTATTCTGAATTCAGCCTTATCTGCTTACCTGCATTTCTTGTTTTCTTTCCTAGTGCAGATTGAATATCAAGTGCTTATGCACAGGTAGAACTGTTTCTGTTAGAACTGAGTCAGTCAGGTTGATGCTGAATTAACGGGAAAACTAAGTGAAAAAACCTTGGATATGGTTGGGATTTTCATCTCTGGAGCAAGGCAGGGTGCTCTGACTTACTTGGCAGAGATCCATCATATTTCATGTAGTCACAAAGAGCATTTTGCTGTGGAAAAGAACAAACAACTACCAAATCTGAATTTCTGTTTGGGTGATTTCAGTTTTTGGTCTTTTTTCCATGTTGTTACTTTGTTCCCTTGGCCTCTTCTTCCCCATCCCACCAGCCTGAAATCATAAAATATCACTAAATAGCTTCCAATAAAATCAGAGCTCTGATAGTTGCAAACCTGTCCATGCACGGCTCATTGCTTTTCATAGCAGAGCATGCAAACATGGAGCAGAAGGCAACTCTAGTCCTTCCTCTCTGAAAAACATCCCAGGTCAAAGAGAGACTTTTTGTGTGCAGAACTTAAATAATACTCAAAACGTAACTGTGTTTTAGTGATGTTAAGTGTTTTTAAACAACCACTGAAGTGGTATTGCAAAAAAATACTCAGTGGAAAGCCCCCAGGACACCCACTCATGTAGGTGCTAACTCTTTTCAAGAGCCACCTGGCTGCTATGGTCTCCCTGTCGCTTCTACCTGAGCATGGTGAGCTTGTCTGGAAAGAGACTGGAAGTGCTTCAGGGTAGTAGCTTTGTTTGTGTGTGTGTAGCTATGCTGGCTGGATCAAACTCTCTTTGATTTTAAGCTCTGCTAATAATTAACCCTCAGCTTGCAATAACTATCCAGCATAATGAAAACCACATTGCTGGCTCTTGTCCACAAGGTTATTAGGTACGTACTACACAGCATAACCCTTCCACTCCATGTCTGAGAGCTGATGTCCATGAATGTGAATGGAGGTGAAATCATCTCAATTTGGGACACATCTCAGTATTTTTTTCCGAATTCTGTTACTTTATAGGGAGTTGTTGCTTCATCTGTATTTTGACCTCTTACGTCAGGCTTAGAGAGCTTGGTTCTTGCAGAGACTTCATTGAAGCTCTTGAGCACACGTTGTGGGCTATGCTCTCATGTTTGCATTAGTGGTGGTGCTTTTTCATGTTGAACTGGTTTGACCATAAACTGTGCAAGATTAAGTCCCTGTCTGTTTTATCTAGATTGTTTTTTTCCTACTTCCATGTTACATGAAGGTGGGAAAGCAAAGCAGTAGTTGGGTCTCTGTTTCTTATCAGTCTTCCTCTCTGACTTCTTGAGGTATGGAAGATGCAAATAGACAGCAAGTGTGTTTATTGCTGCCTATCACCAATGGTTTGGCAGCTCACGTAGAAAACATTACTAAGAGGTGCAGAAATTAATGTGGTTATTTTTGCTTAAAATATCATCTGCTTTAATTATCAGCTGTTCTTTCTTGTCAGATGCAGCTAGCATTCCCTCAACTGATTGTCATCAGCCGAAATCCTTGCACAGGCGATTCAGCTGCGGAGCTGCACGATTGACTCTTGTTCTGGTGGCTGAAACTTGTCGAGGAGAAACTTTTCGTGGCAAACCAAAGGGAGCTCACACAGCCCGGGAAGGGGGAAGGGGAGCAAAAAACTCATCTTCCCCCTCCTGCCCGCTGTGTGACCTGGCGCAGTGACCGTGCATCTCACTCCGCAGATGGTCCGTCCTGAGTCTCCCAAGCAGCCGATTTACGGCCTCTCCTTAAGTGTGTGTGCGAAGGAAGGGGAAAACTGAGCCGTAGTTAATCTCATGTTTCTAAGCAACCAGGTAATTCTCTGCAGCTGATCCCTAAAGGGAAATTCCTGTTTTCCTGTGCCCCTGCTCAGCTGCGGTGGAGGACACCTTCCTGTCTGCCTTTGCCAGCTCTGGGGACCCAGTGCAGTGGAGTCTGAGGATGGTTACAGCTTTTCAGCGTTTTTCCAAATGTCGTGGGGGAGGGTGAGGAAGCACAAAAAGGGACCTTTGTTAATGGTATGTAACAGGTAAGGGATGTTAATTGCAAAATCAGTAGAATAGAGGGGATGTGAAAAGTTTAAATGTTTTACCCAGGACTAAACTGAAAATCACAGTCACAAGTGGGGGCTTCCTTTGTTCCAAAAAGCATAAAAATGTCTGAATAATGTACTGCAAGTCCTGTTTAGTGTGAAACCTTTGTTTGCTGTGAAATTTTGGTGATAAAAATGACTGAATTCTGTTTTGAGGCTGTTTGAGCCACTCAGGGTGACTGTAAGAGACTAGTCTTTTATTAATAAAAGATTTCTGAACTTGAGACAGTAGAAATAAGAGAGGAAACAGATCAAATGAGATCTCTGAGCTTTCCACCATCTGAAGAATGTGGATACCTGGCTGGGGATCCAGAATAAGCGTTAGACCTTGTTTTCTAAAGAAGCCACATGAACCCTACACAAGCAGTTATGCTGCAGGGATCTAAATGTGCTCAGCCCCGCTAGTAAAGGTGACATGTGGTGAACCCAGAGGTGTGCTGGAATGGTGCGGGAAACTGGGCAATTAACCGAAGTCCCAACTCCAGCCCCAGCGGGGAACTTCAGTGCCCACTCAGTGAAGCAGGGCTGGAGAACTTGAAAAATGCTTCTATGGATCCAAGGGCACGTTTTTCTCTTGCTGAAGGCTGCCTGTTTGACCAAATATAAATGCTGGTTAGAATGGCAAAAAAACCCTGAAGGAATACAATGGTAGACGACAGGAGGGAATATAGTTAAGAGAAATGGGCATACCTTAGCCATGTAGGAGTGATGCATCACTGACATGGGGTTTGGGCTTTTTGATTTGCTTCGTGTTTGATAATCTGAAGCTCAACTGAGAACTGGTCCCTGTTGTCCTTTGTCCTGTGTATTGACAAATATGTGCTATCAGCCACTTTTGCAGATGAGATTCTGGGTCAGATGGACATTTAGGTCTGATTCAACCAGATCACGGTCCAGAAAAGTGCACAATAAACCACCCTGCATGAGGGTTTTGCAGCTTGGTTAACCAGGTGCTGGGAGCATGTTTCTTCAGAATAAGTCTACAAGCCTGATGCATTTAAGCCTATAACAGGCATGCGCTGTTACAGGGTGGAGTATTGGAGTAGGAAAACTTTTTACAATATTTCTTCAAAGTGCATTGTATTCTGAGTTGTAACTTGTGGGAAGGGTACTCAGGAGATGGACTTGCCTTTGGCTGAAGTGCTGACCATGCACAGCACGTCTTCCTGTGTACCTCCTCACTGACCCCAGGAGAGCCACAGAGCCACGTTTCTGTAATGGCCAAGTGGCTTCTTCCCCCTCCATCGCCCTGGCACTTCACTGGTTTGCCTCCTTGTAACGCAATTGGAGGTTCAACTAGCCATGATTGTCCGAATGGCTGCCCTACCCATTGTGCAGGGCTCACCTCGCATGGAGATGAGTGTCGGAAAACAACCAGGGCTGCCCTGTGCTGGATGGTTCTTATTTCAAGGCAATAAATGTTGTCACGGCAGATTATATCAAATATCTAGGAGATCTTCCAGTGAACTTATTTTAATCTTGGGTCTGGATATGTTAATCTGTTTTCATGTAGCTGTAGAAGAGTGTGTATTGTAGGGCACTGTGGTTCACAGGCTTCCACTCCCAAGTTCAGTTGTGCGACTAACATCAGCACGGCAGGTCCTATGCCATTACGCGAGGCTCTGGGTAGATACCAAGAAGTAGTGTCTGGCTGGTACCTGGAAGCGTGTGCAGAGTAATAGGAAGTACAATGAGTTTCTTCTTTTCTTGTACCTTTGTTGAGGATCTGACCATGGGCAAAGAGAAAGATTAATGGGCAGGAAGTGCCTGCGAAGACAGAGAGATTAGAGCTGCTGTAATTTTGGTTTGGGAGCGCAGCAAAAATATTCTAGCTGACACCATTGGAGTTGCATTTGAGGTAGCTGTTTTCTGTCAGGCGTGTCTTCTCTCAGCACCAACATGGGCTTTCATCTGTACTTAAATTACTGTTCATTACAAGTCATTAATTTTTTTTTAAACAGCAAAATGCAGCTGAAAGCAATTACCCCTAATTGCTAATTTGTGTATGTACACCCAAAATGGTAATCTCTTCATCTGAACACCCAGTTCTCACTGGAGTCAGTCGATGTGTTTTTGCTACCATTTTTTACTTCAAGTTTGGATCACGTGATAGTTATTATTTTAGTGGCTTCTCTGAAAGCTACAAAATCCCTTCCTTTTTTCTCTTGTTGAAAGCATGACCTTGTTAACTGTTAACGAGGCCACAGTAAAGAGAAGTTCTTTGGTTTTGGAAGTAAAGCTTAAATGGCAGTCGTTGACATTGGGAATTACTGAACTTAATTCTTGCAAATTGTGCCTAGAATGCACCTGAATTTCTGTTGGATCTCGATTTTGTCTATGAGCAACATCATCCTCCTTCAGTAAGCTAAAGGCCGCACAGACTGCCATTCTTGCATTGATAAATTCATGGTACTGTTCAATGCTGACCTCTGCAATCCTAGGTCTCAGATTGTTTTGGACATTAAAAATTTAATTCAGAGATATCATGGCTTCTTGTTCCATCTGTGTATTTTCATCCTTGCCAGTGTAGGAAAAAGTCAACGCTGCCAAATTCTGCCAGTGGGAAATGGCCTTTCTGATACTGCAGACACAATCTGGTGGAACAGATTGTTAGGTGGGTTGAAAACTGATGGGACCACCTTTGGCTGGACTCCCAGAGTTCAAAGGGCTGACATCCAGCTGGCGCCAAGTAGTGAGCAGAGTGCTGGGGCTTGATGCTGGGGTCCATGTTGTTCGAGATTTTCATCAGCAGGCTGGTGAGGACACTTGAGTGTGCCTTCCGCAAAGGTGTTGATGGCACTAAATTAGGGGGAGCAACTCATACAGCAAATGGGAGACCCGAAATCCAGAGGGATAGACCTGGGGACAAGGCCAACATGAAGGTCATGGAGTTCTGTAAGAAAAAGCAAAATAGTTCGGACCTTGGCCAGAACAACCACTTGCACTGGTAGAGGCTGGGAAGTGACTGGATGACCTGTAGCTCAGCTGATATGGATGTGGGTATTACCCACATGCCAAAAGGTGCCAGTAGATATGGAAGCTGCAAACAACCCAACAGTGCTCCCTGATTGCAAATAAGGCAAACCCTCTACGAGGCTGCGTTGAGAAGGTCATGGCCAGCAGATTGTGGGAAGTTGTTATGCCCCTTCGTACTTGGTTATTGAGGAGACCGCAGTTGGAGTGCTGTGTCTAGTTTTTGCTCCCCACCCCAGGTCAAGGGATGTGGAGAGGGTCCAGTGGAGGTAAGGTGACTAGAGCACATCCTAGGAAAAGAAATTGTGGGTTACGGGCTTCCAGAAGTCCCTTTCATTCAGTGCGCCTGCTGAATGTGACCCGACATGCA
Source organism: Pterocles gutturalis (assembly GCF_000699245.1). Lineage (NCBI taxonomy): Eukaryota > Metazoa > Chordata > Aves > Pterocliformes > Pteroclidae > Pterocles > Pterocles gutturalis. Next base: position 24,106 of record NW_010121351.1, read on the forward strand.
TTTGTGTGGTCTGTGTCTTCATACTGTTCTTCCTGAACTCTGCCTGTTCGCAGTTCCAAAGGAGACCTGAAAAAATATTAATGTGCTAAGGCAGAAAAAATGTTAATGGGTAATTACCAATCGTTAAAACAATGTCTTTCCTTTGTCTAAACTAGCCCAGTTTGTAAAAAGAACTGAAGGAGGAAATACAAGGGATTTTTATGCTACCTAATCTTACTGATGTTAAAGAACTGCCTGCTGTGTTTAGAAGAAATGCAATGTTGCGAGTGCTCAGGAATTTCTTTCCAGAGGCCAAGACCTCCACCTGAGCCCAGTGCCCCCTCTGCATGCTCCCCTTTGGGCTGCCCTTCCCACAGCTGGCAAACGCCAACTCCAGTGTGATCATTCCTGAGAGAATGCTGGTTGTGACTGATTCCGAAACGCTTCATCCTGCAGTAGCGAGGACGCATTTGTAAGTGGAGGCAGATAGAGGGCTCTTCCATGATCTGTCTTCAGGTGGTTTAGTTCAGTTTAGTAAGCTGAGTATTCAAAGGGACTTTGTCTTCAAAAGCTGTTCTCTAATTCATGATATTTTCATGTCCGTGCCTCAATGATAGTGATAGATCCACCTCTTAGCCTGAGGTATATCTGTAGTACTTTTCCTCCTGCTAATAAGGATAAGAGGAATTCTGACTGTGCCACTGGCACTTCGGAGCTGTCAGGCTGTTAAGGAGGAAGGTGCAGCTGCTGCCTCTACTACAGACCTTGCACGTGTCTGTGTGCAGCAGAGACAGCCTCCATCACCAGGCTGTGACACAAAGACTTCTGGAGCAGAGAAGGATTTGTTCCACCTCTCATCCTTCCTGCGTAGGTGTGGATCGTGCTGTGTGTGCCCAGCTGATCTCAGTGAACCCCGGCAGAGCTGGCGGCACTGAATCCCCTTGGAGGGGCTGCCAGGGACGGCAGCTAGCAGCAAGCCGTGCAGCTTCAGTGAGAGCAGGCAGTTTAGTAGGCTTCACCTATGGAAAGTGATTTTGCAGGCATGGTCTATATTTAGCCGGCTTCTGTTTGCGCAGCATTAAGTCACTGGAACGAGATAAGTTTATTGTTTCATTTCCACCGATGTGGTATCTTGCAGCTGATGCAAGTCAAATCCCACAGCCTGAGCACAGCTCTTGTTTAGCTGTGTGGCACATTTCCTCCTGGAGCAGCTTGTAAAATTAAACTGAAAAAGAGGGAATCTTCACCTGCCTGTAACGTGCCACCAGCGTGGGGAAAACAGTCCAGTTGTGCAAGTCCTGTGCAAGGCAGTGACGTGCCTGAGCGATGAACACGTTACCCAGCTGAGAGCCAGAGTGACTCAGGACCCGTGGGTGTCTGCTTTACACGTCAGACCTCCGCTGCCAGCCTGCACTGCATGTGTCTTGAGTGACAGATCTTTGACTCTTCCAAGCTATTCCTTATATACGAAAGTCTTGATCTGTTAGATATTGTTCTGCTCCTAACTAAAGATTTAATCCTTGTACAGAATACCTAGTGCCTTTTGATTATTCATTCCTTCAGATATGAAATAACCAATGTAGAGGATCCTTTTATGGTTAGCTGGATTTAAAAGCTAGCAGCCCCTTGTGATTCTGATATTTAATGCATGAGCAAGGACTGCATCCTGCTATCAGGCCTCCTGGGATGGTGCATCAGCTACTGCCTTTGGGCGGCATAATGCATAGATGCCAGAGGGGATTTTGCTCATTTTGTCCTGACCTGAAATGTAACAGCTGGACTGACTAGGAATGTGTAACACTGCTCTAAACACAGCTATCTCAGAGCAGCATCAGAAATGCGTTACGCATCATTCTGGTTTTCTAACTTGTCTGTTAAGGAAAGGAACTACCTCTGTAGATCTGTGCCACTTTATATGCTGGCAGATGGAAAGAGCAAACAGAGAAGGCAAGAGGAACAGATAACTGTGTACCAAGATTACAGACAAGACCAAAGACTGAATGGGGAAATCAGCAGCAGCAAAACAGGGGAGTGGGAAATGTAAAGAAGGCAAGGAGGAAGGTGGTTCTTGATCCTTATGTCTTCAGCCACTTGCAATAAACAAGTTCTGCCATTTACATTATTGGGAGTAGGATTCGGATGAGCAGCTACCAAAAGATGTAATTTAACTGTTCTAAGTCAACAGTACATATGTTTTATTCTGTGGCTTATCACAGCATAGGTAGAGGTAAGGATTAGGGACAGAAGGGAGAGAGAACATGAGTGAACTCTAAAAAGAAGGCCTTCTCCTGTAGTGCAGGCATAATGTCTCTTAGCAGCCCTGCAAATTCCCAGGAGGGAAGGGACAGCCACCCTGTGAACATACATTACACTCATTTGGTTTGTATCACAGCTCTATGTTACATTTTTTAATGCTTTTAAGAATCTCAAGAATCTTGAGTTTTTGACAGTTATTTTTTTCACAGACATGCATTCAAAAGATTAGCTGTCATCCTGACACCTTACAAAGTGCTTATGAAAGGTGGTGACACTGGGGCATGGAGACAGATTCATTTGTTTGCTTCTCTTATGTTGGTGGCATATCTCAACAATCCTCTGCTCTAACTACTGGACTACAAGTATTTCTGAAAATAAAGCCATTAGATACAGCCATCAGATTGCTGAATTTTAGACATAATTTTCCATCTTGTGTGAGGACTCATGCTTTGTTTATGAAGTGTCTCCAGTCTGGACAGCAGCAAAAGTCTGTGTGATGTGTATGTGACTCAAGAGACTAAATAAAATGGTTCAAGGGCTATTAAGACATACTTTTACATACAGTTTAAATAGAAATAAGCCAGTGCTGCTGCCAAGACAGGCAGAGCTATAACACACCCTTTTCCCTCTTGGCTGGTACAGGCACGAGTGTTTGTGTGACTGTGCAGTGAATTGGATTGAGTGACCAAGTTAAAATAAAACCTTTTGTCCACCAGGTTAATTTTAGCTCGCATCAAATCCTGCATCTGGTCTCCCATAGAATCACAGAAGGATTTAGACCCCTGTTCCCTATCTCCCACTTTGTCCAGGCCATTTGAGTTTGTGAACTGCTGGAGAACATTAGGCAAATCTTTGCACAAGGGCTATCTGCCTGCCCTCGTCAGGCATGTAAACTGAATCTGTGATAAAGGTAGGGAAAAACAGATGTGGCATTACATGTGGAGTTTAGTCATGTAACACTAAAGGATGAAAAAGCAAGCAAGTCATAATTCTGTTGAGTCTCCTTCCTGATGAGATTGGTGCTGCAGACTTGCAGTTGTGAAATGAGGTACATATTACCTGGCTGATGAAGCCTGTTGTAGGCAGTTATTTCTGCATTTCTGCTTTTGATTGCTTCCCACGATGAAGATCTGAATCCATCTACATTAACATTTCTAAGTTACAGAGATAGATAGCTTAATGTTTTAGTTACAACCACTGTTTCCAAGACCAGGTAGTAATGAATGACATGTGATTCAGTTATAAACCTATTCAAATATGATGTTCAGTAAAAGTGGTAGATAAAACTTCTTTGCTTGTTCCATGAGATTATCTCTTCCCTTGTGACTAAGCTCTGATCTAGGCTCTCCCCAGCCAGTATATTTACAGGTATGAGGGCTTCATTGGCAAGGAATTGAGGGCAAAGTGGAGTGGGCAGAATCTGCTTTTCTTGGTCTGCATTTGGATAGCCCTAGTGGTTACGAAAGGAAGTCTGAGGCTGTCCTGGGTTGGATCACAACTGGCTGTGCTAAAATACAAGATGAACCAAGAGCAGACTTCACATTAGATTTTTCTCTCCTTCTGCTTGATGCCAGGACAAGGTGCACAGGCTAATAGGTGACAGCCCAGCTCATGAAGGAAGCATTTCCTAATGCCCCAGCTCATTAAAGCCAGGCGTTATTTTAGCACTACCTAGCCCATGGCTGTTAATATTGAATATATGTTGTTACGGTGCCATAAAGCAACACAGAAGTGATCGAGATCACGCATGGGCTCACCGTTACTTCTCTGCCAAAGTCACCAGAACGTGCCCTGAAGAGCTTAGCAGCTCTGTGCTTACACACCGGCTGCAGGAGACCAGATGAGAACTGACGTGGTCTAAAAGTTGGTGGTACAAAGTTAACTTTCAACTTGTTTTAAATAAGAAAGCTGCTGGGTTAAGCTTGTATTAGTTCAGCATTTTGTATGATGTGGGTTTAAAAAAAAAATTCTCATTTATTTTGCAGCTAAACAACAACATGCTCTAGGATGGATTTACTGTACTGTTGAACTACAGTTTTGGTCTTTGCTGCTAATGCTATTAAGTTACTCTATTTATCTTGGAAGATAATGAAAATGAACTCAAAATTGACTTTGCTTTGCAAAACTTTTAGGAGGCCAACTCTTATCTAGGGAAACCAGCCTCAACCCAGTGTTAAGAATATCTTCTTGAATGATTTTCTGGAAAAATTATAAAACCTACATTTGGACCTAAATTTTTGTGGGAAATAGAGAAATTGAATGCATATGAGGGGAAGAAAATCACACTGTCTCTAATTGCTTTTATTGTCTTGTGTCATGGAACATCACTAAATGTTAAAATAAATTACATTTTTTATAAGAGTAGGAGTGCATTTTTATGAAAGCATTAAGCAAATACTTCAGCTGTTTCAGGATGTAGCATAAAAACTAAGCTGACAAAGGAAAAAAAGATGATGGAAATAATCCTATTAAAAAACATGTCCAGAAAACACTGTCAGCTTACTGAATAAATATCCAGTGAGTCATTTCAACAGTGTGTTAAACAACAGGTATATTTTTTGGGATCCTAACATGTAGGTGACCTGAAATCTCCAAATAATGCTTCAAGCTCTGGAGGTGCACCAAGATATCTGTCCTTTCCTATGAACACCATCAGTCTCCCTGTGGCACCTTCTTGTTCTTTCCCTGCTTCAGTGCCAGGACAGGAGTCTAGAGTGCCTCTCTGAAGATGTGGCTGCAGGGCTTATATCCTATTCACAGTTTATTTTGCAACTAGCAGGATTAGTTTTCGGAGTTTGTAATAAAAAAGTTTCTTCTGCTAGGTAGAGAGAATAAACCAGTTAAAAAGTCAACAGATCTCTTCATTCCTTATGATTCAGTAAAACTCAGTATACTTCGTTTTTTTCTAAAAAAAAAATCAGAAATGCAGTGTAAGCTTAACCAAAACTTAGAGAAATTTAATGTTTCAGTAAATTGTGTTTGGATTGGATATTCCTTTTTTGGCACTACAAAAATATCCGAGATGCTGACACTGATTCGAAGAGAAAATCTAGAGATAGATATATACTTAATAATTTGCATAAATCCTTCCTTTTCTCTCTTCTTTCCTTCCATCCACAGTTTTATTGGGATGGAAAGTGTTATTTTCTGTCACTTTGCCATTGCATGGCCCTTTTGATGCATCCCACTTTGACACTTCCATTTGGGGGCAGAAGCTCTGAGCTGCTGATCAGTCTTATTAAGGAGTCATATCCAGACTATACAACAGGAGTCAGCAGTCCTTTTGGAAATCAATAAATAGTGTTTAGTCAGCAGAATAATATACTTACTGATGAGAGTGATGCTTTTTAAAGGAAGTGGCAGACATAGCTGTTTCCTAAATGTTGAAAATATTTAAACTGAAAGCAGTTTAAAACGTAATGCTGCTTCTGTGGATGCATCTCTAGAGGAACATTTCATGTCCCTGAATTATTTGCAGTGTTGGTCTGCTGTGCTTGCTTTTCTATCTATCTGCTTTTCACATGTATGCAGAAAAAAATGAAATATAAAATGCTTATGATTTGCATCCACATTTTTTCCTTGCCCTTGATAAAAAGGGGATGATTTTTTGTCACAATGGCCTAAAGGGACATTCCTACTGGAGGTCAAAATTATCAAAGCTGAAGAAAAAGCCAGAGAAGCAGTATTGTCTATGAGGAACAACAAGAACTGCTAAAAAGCAAGATGGATCAATTTACATTCAACTTCAAGGATGAAACACAGGTTACAGGGGGGAGGAAGAGGTTACAGAGCACCAAGAAGGCAGTCTGAGATACAAGCCATCCTTGCAGTGCTTCCATGAGCTTGGAATTAGCCCATGTCTTTCTGAAACCAGCCTTTTCTGATCTTTTCTGAAACTCGGTATTTTCTGGTACTTGGTATGTGTAAGAGAGCTGAAGTGGTCCATGTAGCAATAAGGAATAGAAAGGAAAAGCAAAGTAACAATCCCTGGAAATACTATACATCTAGCACAAACTACCTGGAGAAATGGGCTCCTTGGCAAAAAGTGTTTATGTGTACGTGGAAGCAAGAACAGAGCCTGAGTGCAAGACCATAGCAGAAAGGAAAAAAAAAAAATAAAAGCTTTACTTAATATTGTTAATTAGTGGTAGAATGGGGGAGGAGATGACAAGCTGGTAAATCTGCAGTATTTTTTTCTGCTGAGTTTTTAATGGGATGGAATGTACTTTTTGAGGAGGAAAAGGTATGCAGGTTGTTTTTTCTTTTCTGACTTGATTCAAGAAGCAGAAGATGGATGGATGGTGGGATAATCTGTGGAACATGTGACTTTATATCCCACAATTCAACCCTAGAGAAATGCCTGTAAAAAGCAGAGGCAGCTGGATAAGATAATACCAGCCACTAGTGTGGAAAAACCTTCCAGGCTGCAATTGAAGGAGCTCAAAGAGATTAACAAAGGCAGAAGAAGCAGCATGTTACCTGCCGTGTATATTTGAGAGAGTGGCATGCAAAGTAGGGAGTAAAACTCTCTGCAGGTTGGGGCAAGGGAGAGGGAGGACAGCACCATGCATGTCCCAGGCTGGTGGAAATCCCCACGGGGCAGCACCAGTTGTCTGCAGGGTCTGGGGACCCTGTCTCTGGCCAGGGCATGGCTGCTCCCGGGGCCTGCCCTGCCGTGTGCCTGGGACCTCCTGTCACGGCTCAGCTGCTGTGGTTGCATGGGTGGTTTAGCAAACAGGGATCGTTTCGAGAGAACTGGGTTAGCAGTGAGTTTCTCTGCAGTTTTGAGAACAACTCGCAAGAGGGTACAAATCTGGGACGGCGATCTGGGACGCTGACGGTGGTGATGTGGAGCACAAGGGCCTGCGCTGACCAAGGGGATGTGCGGGTAGTTGAATTAGGCCTCATTGGGTCTGTAACTCCGTGATGAGGAAGAAACTTTTTTTCTGTCTAAAACGACCAACTAGAGGACAGAAATGAGCCATTTTCAAGGACTGATATGCCTGATACTACTCATACCACCAGCTCTATTCAGGACAGAGGGTTTCACTGTTTTGAACCAGGAATGGCTATGCTGGTCTGCAGAGCTAGCTGAAACACCTGCTATCGCTTACGAACCTCTTGAGTACAGACGACTGCAGACATTAACTTGGTTTCATGGATGCTTTGGTGCAATTTGAAGCAAGAACTAAAAGGGCATCTAAGGGAAAAGCATAAGTTGGTGTTTCCAAACTGACGGTGAAAATTCAGGTGTGCCATACTGGCCACTGACCTCTTATTGAGGTCTCAAGTTACAACCTGAGAAACTATGAGCTGTTAAAGAAATGTCTTCTCCAAAAAAGTGGATTGCTTACAGTATTCCTCAGTCTGGAAGAACTCCACCTTCCCACTTCCATGTCTAAAGTGAATACAGAGTTTCAAAGCCATAAGAAACTGCTGCTGAGTGTGTCCAGGCTGATGCAGATCATTTGAGGTTTAAGGACTACAGCATTACAAGTTCCTGCCCAGAACCTGCAAGTGGTGGCAGCTCCACTGAAGGGGACATGTCCTTGGGAGTGCAGCACAGGTGACTGTAGGAAAAAGTGCTTGGATGTGTACCTGATGTGTAGGTCATGAGACGGGTAGTTGCAGCGCTTGGGGACTGAAGTGCTTCCTCAGGAAGAACACAGAGTCCTTTTTGATAACTGGGGGGTTCTCTTTTGCTCCAGGTACAATTCCTCAAAAAATACCAGTTAATAAATACTTTTTTTTTTTTTTTTCCTTCAGAAGAGGAATGAGATGTTTTGAATTAAAAGAGCATTCTCATATAGCACCACACCGGCAGAATTTATCAGAGTCAAATTCTTAGCTTGGTATTTGACTGATAACTTCTCTGCCCAGAGCTTGCTCTAAAGTCCCAGGATGCTGTTATGGGCTGAAGGCAAGTATATTAGGCAGCAGGTGCTGTCGCTCCTGGAAGCTGCAGATTTCTTTAAAAACACTCATTTGATACTGCAATGTTCCTTTTTAGAGCAAGTAAATAATGGTGACCTTGTCTGTCAAGCTATTACATTGTTAGGAAAACCTTTAACAGCAGGATTTTCTCCATCCCTAGCTGTTCAACAAACCTAATTTAGTACAAGAATCTCTTATGATGAAGGAAGAGGGAGAAGAGGGGTGTTCATACAGCCTAGTCACCCCAAGGCAAGGCAGGCAAAAGTGGTATTTTCTGATCTCCAAAATGCAGTTGGGGGCAGGCTGAACTAAACAGGTCTGCAAGGAGATGGAGAAATAAATCTCCAGAGGATGTTGGCATCAGTGAAACAGTGCTTGCTATGAGGGTAAGAGAAAGTAATTGCTTTTTGCATTCTAGTCCACATAGACTGTTTCTAGTCTAAAAATATTCTTTGTGGTGACCTGTCTGAGAATAATTCTGTATCACTTTCCTGACTTTATTTCTGGCTTTTGATTTCCCATAGAGATCTGAGGTCTGATGGATTAGACCTGTTTCTGGGAGTCATTGTGGCCGTTCTGTCTCAGCAAGGAAGGGCCATGTATCTAGAATGTGCTTTCTTTGGCAAGCACTGGGTGGTGGCAACTTCCAGGGTGTGACAGGGGACCTATTTATTTACTTTGGTTCTTGTGCTTACTGTAGGGGTTTTTCTGTGTGTGTCCAATGTTGGATGCCAATACTTCTCTCCCACCCATGGGCTCAGTGATAGCTACGCCCTGTAAGACATACACTGGAAATTTTTCATGGCTGTTTTATTAACAGACAGGCTGGTTTAACAAGGTCAGCTGTTTCATAAATAGGGTAATACATTTTAAATTAATAAAGTCATTTGTTGAATCAGTTGGCTTTAACAAGGGCTGGTACTTTTTACCAGTAAAAGTGAGTTAAAAGCTCTTGGAGCAGGCAGCCAAAAGGGTTGTTTTATCCAGGTCCTTTCCCCTCCCTGCTTTTTTTTTTTATGTTTCTGCCCATCTAAGGGTGGGACCATCCAAGATCATTTAAAGATGACTGTAAATTGATGTTAAATATGGTAAGAGTCATGTACTTATCTGCAGTGGTGGAAGTCCTGTTGTTGATTGTACAGAGTGGGCAACAGTAAAAAGGAAAACCAAACTTAAACCTCTCACCTTCCCATGAGCACACAGATTGCTAAATGAGGATGAAACTACAAAGGTTTCTCACTTCTTCTCTGCTTCCCAGGGCCTTTTATCCAAAGTGATCTTTTGCTTCAGCCTAGCAATATGACAGGGTGCCTTCAGGCCAGGTTGTCTCTGACTTGTCCAACAGCTGAGACTTGTCCACCATAATACCTGATGGAAGAAGGTACTGGAGGCCATGTAATCACACCAAAGGTCTGCCTAGCCAATTCTCTCTCTCTGACACTGGCCAAAAGAGGGTATCTAACATAAGAACAGGGCAAGAAATTTTCACAATTTCCTTATCTAGTCAGCAACCATTTGCAAAGCAGGGACCTCCAGAGCCAGAAGGGAATTCACTGTAATTAATAAACATGGATGGATTTCCCTTCCGTGAATGTGCCTCGCCTTGAGCCCTCACTAAATACATTGAACCCACAGTGTCTGGCTGTGAAGACTTCCACAGTGCAGCTATGCTGTGTGTGAAGAGGCAATTCCCTTCATTTTGTTTTTAAACCTGCATCCTCATGTTTTCATCTGATATTCCCTGGTTCTTTTGCTGGGAGAGACAACAACAAATTAGTTTCTGTCAGTGCCACTGGTGAGAGACCTCGCACACAGAGGAAAAAAATACATTATGTCAAATCTTAAGTTGTTTCTTCAGATCAAATAATCTTTCTCTTGCCATCTTTCTTGTATCAAAAGATAAAGGAATTGTTTGTCTCTGTAAAAATATACCTGCCAGGTAGGTAGTCACAAGAGATTAGTGTGATGTCTTCCAGCACCTCTGTTCTGGTAAAGCATCAAGAAGACAGAGCAAAGCCTGGTATCACCCACGCACTTTTTTTCAGAGACGACTCTTCCTAGGCAGAGACACAAACCAACAAATACTCTGCCAAACCCACCGCAACTTGGAGATCTTGTTAGGAAACATGCCAGGACCAGCGCTGCCTCCTAGTTGTAGGTGGATATTGGCAAGAAGTTCAGTGCAGGATAACCAGAAGGGATGCTGGAAATATGCAGCTCCTTCTTCTTCTTGCACTTTCACAATGGAGTATTCACCAGCATTTATACTTTATCCTTGAAGAAACCAAGACTAATGCTTACATTAGTGCCTGGGCCGAGAGAGAACCCATGTTGTGAAACCAAGTACCAGGGTGACTTCATGGATTTCCTCCACTGGTTCCCAGGAGCTCCTCAAAACCGTGCATTTCAGCCTAGCTTAGCTGGGGCGGCTTTGGATCCCTCTTTTATAAGTGGTTGGTGCTCCTGTTTGCCAGGCATGTTACAAAGTCAGGGTACAGTCCCTTTTCTGGAGTGCCCGTGGTGCCTGCTCAAGCACCAGCTGTCTCAGATTTGAAGAGTGTTTATTTCTACGCCAGAGGTCTAAAATGTATTTGTGCTCCTCCTAAATGCATGAGGACTGGCATTCATTGACTTTTGGAAGTGACTTGAACCACGGGTTACTGTTGTTGCTCTCTCAGGTATTAAAAATAGATGGATCCTGAGAAATGACAAGATTTAACTAGAGCAGGCAAGTTTCAGGGATACTAACTCAGCTCTGATTAGCTCGTCTCTGTACTTGAAGAACAAACTGTTAGTACAAGATCTGAGTGGAGCAACTGTATTTAGAAACACGTTTCCAGGGAAACATTAGTGTCTCTGGAAGACAACCCTGAGACATGAAATTTTATGTGACTCTTGGGACAAATGTCAGTTTGAAGAATTTTTTTTTCCCCCTACTTTTTATAGCAAGTACATTCTGCTCCAAATTTATTCGCTTCAGACCTGTATGGGAAACCCTATTTTAACTGTGGAGTCCGGTGTCTCAGTGGATTTCATTAAGAAAAGGACCCACATTAGCTGCAGTTTAAGGATCTGTCGCTTGCATAGCAACTGAAATCAAATCAGCACTTTCTAAGCTTATCCTTGTGTACTATGCAAAGTGTAACATAAAGAGGAAGGCTCAAGATGTAACTTGGCTCTTCCGTGACATTGGACAAGTCAATTAACTGCAACTTGTTTGTGAAATCGGTATAGTGGTAATTTCTTACCTTTGCCCCTAAAATTGCAAGGATCAATTTATTAAGCTTCTAGAAATCCAGAGAAAAAAGGCCAGTTTATACTGTCCGAAAGTTTTTCTTTGACTAGCTCTTCCTCCTGAAGCCAGAGTTTGATCTCTTAACCCCTTGGCAGCTTCCTTACCAGGCAAGTTCTCTAGAAGACTGATGGGTCTTGTTCAGTGAGAAAAGTTTTTGTTCTTTATATCAAGGAGATTTATGTTGAAATTGCAAATACTATGAACTTGTCCATGTACTTTTTGTCATTATTTTGTAAACTGTAATTTACTTATTCAGAAACTCAGAGTTTTTTCTTGCCCGCACATTGTCCATGACAAAAGTATGTCCTTTGCTACATAGTTGTACTTCTATAGCTGATTGTATTTTTTTTTTAAATGCCAGAGTGGTCTGGAAGTATAGAAGTGGAAGAAATTATATAATTAAGCTTTAAAACCCTATGTTCAGTGGACATAGAAGCAAATCAGTTGGTTATTACTTTTCCAGCAGAGACATATGACCTGATACTGGTGTTTGTAAAAAGTCAGCATTTATCTCTATTTTTAGTTTTCTGTCCAAGGTAGGAGAGGGCAGATTAAGTTTGTCTTGGGAGTTTGAAAGGCCTATGGTCCCTACTTCTCATCTGTTAATGTCAAAGAGTCTTTGTTTGCTCACACATGTGAGGTTTAATGTGACCATCCGTAAAACAGCTATAAAATTAAACCTTTTCCATGTTGAGAGAACAGAGTAACGATTATTTATGTCATAATAAAATTAACTATTGATAAAGTCTGTTTGTTTTAGCAGACAAATAAAAGCTAAATCCTGATGCCTATCTTTAGCTGTGGGTACTGTCAAGGAAGAGTCTCTGTGGGACATGGCTGTGCCCTGAGCGCTGCAGGATATGAGATGGGTGGGGGGTGAAGGCTCTCCAGACCTTAAAGAGGCGTGCAATATGTTGTGGTGTCATAGCATCAATTCCTGATTAAATTGTGTGCTTAGGGATTTCTGACAAGCTTTTTGTACTTAATTGCCACCCACATGTTTCATCTGGCATAGAATTGTAAGTAATTATGTTGCTGTCTTTGGTCCATACTTGCTTTCTTTGCTTTTTTCACCTGCTGATCTTCAGCAAAGCATGAAAAGCCCTCTTCTGACTACCTGTCTCCAGTCAGATGGTTCACAGCTACTCTGCACACACCGTAGAGTGTGAAAATGAAGAGTGTGCAAGTTATTGGTATTGCTATTGCTGACCATTTGAAAACAAACACAAAGTGAAATAACTGGTCTGGCAGGCAGACGCAGCTGTAGTCAGTAGTGTGAGCTGACTGGCAGTAAAGCAACATGGAGTGAAGTTATTTTTCAATCAAATTAGGCTTTACCGTACTAATCCACTGAAACTGCAAAGGCTGTTTTTGGTAAACTCGTCACTTTATTAAATGGGATCCAAAGCCAAAGGAAATCCACTTAAGAAAGAAAAGTTAAACAACGTAATTCTGCAGCTGTAGAAATAAATTGAAATAGAGAAAGTATATTTTCAAAGCCATTCTTACAGCTAAATTGCAGTCATTATTATTAATGGAGAAATAAACTAAAAGATAATGAAAAGTTTCACTTTCTTCTTCCAAGTGAAGTTACACCAAACAAAATCCCAATCGTGACTTTTCTGGTGACTTGCTTATGAATGTAATGTTGGTGAGCAAGGGATGAATGGTCTTCTGATGAAGTTCAGTTGTCACTTTTTCTCCTTAGTTACTTCCAGTATCATAGGGTTAGTAGGTAAAGGGTATTGCTGTCTTTGCAACTTTACTAAACTGGTATCAAATTTTATATGGGTGCAAACAAAACTAGCACAGGAGTGGCACACTGTTACATCAAGTCCTGTTAGCAGTCCTTTCTTGGCTGTGTAAATGATGTTATCAATCAGCAGTTGTGATATTTTTAGATAGATGCATCACAAAAATCATCTTATGAATTGCCTATTTTCTGAACATTGGGGCCTGACTGTGTAGTTGTCACCAAAGTGTCTGACTGCCTTTACCATCAGTGTTCATGGGCTTAATTTCAAGGTCCTTTCAGAGCATGAATGATTCCACTATCAAAGATGAGAAGCACAGAGATCATGGAAATTTGCCCAAGGTCTGAAAGAGATTCCTTCAGACATTGAAGACTTTGAGCCTTTTCCTCTCCATCTTCTAAATAATATTTTTAAGAGGTCACACTCTGGTATCTGTGGCCTTCCTAGCAAAGGCCAGGTTGTAGCAGAGACTAAATGCTGTAGATTCCTTGAAGAAGGAAGACTTTCCTGAAGACTTTGAGCCTTTTCCTCTCCATCTTCTAAATAATATTTTTAAGAGGTCACACTCTGGTATCTGTGGCCTTCCTAGCAAAGGCCAGGTTGTAGCAGAGACTAAATGCTGTTGGGCATTGAGAGTCCTTTTATCTGTAATGAGAGCCCAGTTTCAAAGTAGCATCTTTTGCTTAAAGACGTACTGTTTCTCTGTTCCCATGCAAGAGGCTGCAATCAGGTAGTTGCATTCCTGATTATTTTTTTTTCTCTGTGAAGATGTCACTGTGTTTCTAATCCTGAGGGGAACTGACTGTATGAACATGCTTTAGTCATGATTACTCAATTCTCTGGTCTGACTTTGCTTGTACCCTGTGTGCTGTGAGTGCTTTGATGAAGCTCATTGCCATGCACACTTCAAGCTTGACAGAGTCCTTGGAATACTTAGTAATGTCTTTCCATGACCCCAAAATGAAAGACAATGGGGACATATGATTCTTGAAACCCATGAGCCAGGTCTCCTATTCCTGAAATGTTTGGTTTGCCTTAGGTCATTTAATGCAGCTGTAAAGAGTAGAAGCTATTTGCAAGAGTTAAGCAGCTGCCGAAGGGCGTGGGCAAGGTAAGGCGCTGATTGCTGAGCAGGACCTTTACCACCTGCAAAAGCTTCTCAGCCTAAGGTTTCTAGGTCTAAGCACAGACATGGCCCTAGCGAAGAGAATAACTCGTCATCCCCTGTCACCCAGAATTCAGTGTCCACGGTTGTACTAGCTCAGCTGATCTCAATGTTGTTGATAAGAAGGTGTTGCTGACATCAGAGGCTGCGTGCAGGGCAGTCTTCCTGGTGCTTTTGATGTCCTTTCCTATTTCACTGGATCATCCAGCTGAGTTGCCATAAGGGACTGGAGTGTGTAGTCCCGAACGCGGCAGTGGTCTCACTGTCCTCTTCCGTTCCTCATCCACCCATCTCATACCGTGCAGATGAAGAAAAATTGAAGCTGAATAGTGATTTTTGTGTTTGAGAGCATGCACGTTCTAGCTCTGTAAGTATCTGCAGGCCTAAAGAATGTGGAAGTATCATCTACTCACAATATCCAGAACATACCAGCAGCCCTCTGTGCTGACGCTGGCACGTGTGCCTGTCAGTGAGAAGAAGAGGCAGAAGAGGAGCTGACTGAACAGAGCTTTTCTGACTCCTACAGCAGTAGGAACACTGCCAGTCCTCGTGCTCTGCGTTATTCCCATTGCACGACATTCATGGTTTTGGTGTGGCAAATGGATAAGAAATGCAAGGAACACACATATACCAGAATCCTGTCGCTTGGGCTTGAGGCGAGAGACGCAAGGCAGTGCAAGGGCAATGGAGGGGTGCAGGGGCAGGAGAATGAGCTAATAGGACAGTGTTTAAACATACAAGCTCTCTCAGTCCAAGGGCTGATGTACACAGAAGGCCAGCTCTGCTGCCAAAAGGCTGTTTGGTGCCTTCCCTTGTGCTGGCTGAAGTGTTTGCTCAGCCTCTTGTGGCAGCGTGCATCTGTACTGGGTTAATGGCTGTGTGCAACTATGCTTCTGCATGGTGCAACTTTGAGTGAAGTCCCACCATCAGGCTGCAGTGACTGAACGGTTCCTTCTCTTCATCCCTCTAATAGTCTTGGGGAGCAGCCAAGAGCACCAGGAAGCTGGGGAAAAATAATTTTAATTGGCCTTAAAGGAAAAATAAAAGCAGAGAACTGATTCAAAGGGATGTAGAAACCAGACCATCTGACAGAAGTTCCCTCTCTTTCCAAAGTGCCTTTATTCCTCTTGTGCTGTGGACCATGGCATATATTTCAAGGTCCACCTTTCTTTGGAATGTCTGATTACTGTTCTTCTGAGCGCAAGCTAACAGCAAATAAAACAGCTTGCGTCCTATTTCGAAGTATATCTTCTAAATCCATCTCAGGAGGGATCGTTATGCATGTTGAGCACAGATCAAAGCAACACAATATGTGTTCTTTCCATGAGCTTTTTTTTTAAAAAAAAAAACTTCTCTCTTGGAAAGATGTGATGCCATATGTGCACCATTGAATGTGTTAAAGGAAGGGCTTGTTGCTTGCATGATAATTAGGCCCTAAAGTTCTTGGTGCTCCCATTTTCTCCTTTGTAACAGGAGACAATTCTATGTCTTGTCCCCAAGGATGTGAAAGTCTGATAAGGAGGATCACAGAGCTCATTCGTTGAAAGTACTGTGCGAAAACAATATGGCTCTGTAGTAACAGCTTTTTGCTTGAGAGAAGATTGTCTTGCTCTGACTAATACTGTACATCAGTAATTTTGCTGTATTTTGTTTCTGGAAATATCCATAAATAACACAAACATTTGCTTATCACTTAAGTCCAAAATCTTTTTTGTGTGGTTTTTCTTCTGGGTGGATGTTCCCTGTGGACCATGAAGGATAAAGGGTGAGTTTTCATGGTTCCTGCCATGTTCTTGGTTGAATTTCTGAAAAGAGTTGCAAAAAATAGAGAAGTAGAAAGGTGGTTGTTGTCCTGGAGGTTAGAGATTAACTATTTCATGACAGAGTCAGGAGGCATGACAGTGTCAGTGTTGAAGATGTGGTGTCTACAGCTCGTTGTGCTCTGGTCTTTTGGTGGCATAGTTTAATGCCACAAAATGGTACTATTTTAGTGTTGGATCCTCAGAACAAGAGAACCTGTATACACGTTTCTTTTCCTTGGGCTTTCATCCTGGCAGATTTGCTGCAACCTGCCTTCAGACATACAGCTAAAAATGTGGAGCTCCATCAATAGCTTCAGTCAGTCACTTGAGGGCTGCATTGCCACATTCTGGGAGACTCTTAGGAAGAACTGGGATCCTGGATGTTACAGCGGGCCTCAAGGCAAGCCCAGTCCAAGATTTTGTCTGACACCTTCTAGTTTTGATGGATTAGTAAGTTGTGCCAATGCTATTTCTGAATGATCTTCACACATTATAGCCTCATTTCAAAGCTTGCTGGAGCAAAAGAAAGACTGCTACTGACTTCAGAAAAAATAATTTCTCTGCTAACTTTTGGCAGCTGGATAGCATCACCTAGAATAATCCCAGGACTTTCAACTCATGGTTCCCTGTGCTATCTAAAGCAATGCTCACCAGCGTGCAAAGGGGACCAGGCTTTCTGCCCATGAAGCCTGTGTTAGGGTTTGAGGGGGGCAGAGTTAGGGTCAGAGTCTCGCAGGGAAAGGTACATGCTTGATTTAGCTGAACACTCAGAAGTTTGCCATCCTTGATCTGCCCATAACTTCTGTGGTAGCTACCCTTTCCTCAGAAAGGCAGGTGTAACTCCCTTGAAGCATACCTCCTGGAAGGTCCCTAAGACAAATGGCAACTCCTCAGGGGTATCCACTGGTCCCTGATAGACTCTTGCATTTTATAGTGCATCTTAAAAAGAACCTCTGCTGTAGTTCTGCTTTTTAGCTGTTTTAATCTGACCTTGTCAGTTTACATTCTGCCTTCATCCATTTTTAAATGTCAGCTGCCTTGCTCTGTGACACAGCACCTTACAGTGTAGCTCTCATCTCTTAAGTTACGTTTTTGCTTTTGTTTTCCTCTCCATCCCTCCAGGAGTGGTCTCATGCCCTCTACTTCAGATCACGCATCTGGCCCACAATGGACAAAGCATCTGCTTATTCCTCCAAAGCCACAGGATTTTGTGCTAGTTAATATTAATCTCTGTAAATCTCTTCAATCTTTTGCTCTTAGAAGTGCATGTATTTCTGCCTGTTTCTAATATTCATCTGACTATAATGCTCCTCACTCTGTTTCTTCTGTGCTGCTTAGTGGCTTTGATAAGCGACATTAACGGGATGGATAAGTGGGAGAGGGACAGAACGCAGTGTGATTCTGTATATTTTTCACTAGGGAGACCCATCTGAGGCCCCTCCCTTTCTTGAGCATACCAGTAGGTTTTGGTCACCCATACAGTAAGTCACTCTTTCTGGCTTTTAATACTGTTTTAGCAGTACTGCGCATATATAATTAACGTTTATTTCTGAACTTCTCTAGTGCTGCGGTGTCCTGTTCAGAAGGCTTCATAAGCATTTCTTGATTTGGGTAATGTACTGGCTGAGTAATATCCCTGAGTTGTTTAGGGACAATGGGGGAAGCAGAAAAGAGAAGTCCAGAAGCCACAGGCACCCAACAGGCAATTTCATGGCTTCTGAAAGGTAGCTCTGTGTCACACCATGTTTGTAGCACCTGATTTTAGAATATTAACGTACCGTCTTCTAAGTACAAGTTTTCCACAAGTAAAGGCAAATTCCAAAGAAGATTATACATCTCTGTCAGTTGTCTCCTCAGCCCTTCTGTACCATCCTGTAGTTCTTTGAAGGGCCTGGTTACTAATCACCAGAGTTCAAATTTTGCATTAAAGGCTGACTCCTGTAAAGATGCTCAGGAAGCTGTCAAGGACTTCTGTTTGGAAGTGGATGTGTTGTCAGTCTCCTGTGCCTGCATTTTCTTCTTTCTACTCACAAATTCAGTTACAGTGGTTTCAAATGCACAAAAGTACAGTTAACCACCAACCTATTAAGGTTAACTGATGAATATAGGAAGCAGTGGGAATCTGGGCACATGCTAGTTCTCATCTGACTCTGAATGTCAAGAAATAACCCTGACACATAGCGTGGGTTTTGTTGGGCTTCTTTGCTCATCTCAAATTATTCAGGCTTTAGCACTGTTGTCAGGACTGATGTAAAGCAGAACATCTTGTTGCATTTCAGCTTTTGATGTCTCAACAAAATTAACCAGCCAAAAGGATTTTTTTATTCTCTGTAAGGAAAAAAACCATAAACATAAGGAATGTTTCCCAGTCTGGGCTTTCTAGGTTTGCCACAACAAGTAAGGGTAAATGCAGAGCAGTGGAGATGAAACAGACTGGACTTTGTGATTAGCCGTTACTTGGCTGAGGTGGGATGGCTTCTGAATGATCTTATTTTCTTCTTAGATGCTGCAGGAAAAGCACTGAGATCCTCAGTTAGGAGTGGGATATAGATATTGATGGAGATATTGGTATAGGTAAGAGGCATTCTTCATGTCAGTGGGAAGGAAAGTGCTGCTAAAAGCATGTTGGTGTGAAGTTGGTTTAAGAGCCATTGCTCCAACTGGTACCTGGCTGAATGCAGGGACTGCAATTTTCTTATTTTCAGGAGGGCACTCCTGATTTTGTTTTTGAGCAAGTGAAGAGAATCAGACCTGATGATACTCAAGTAGGTAGAAAAGGTTCAAGAAGAGGTTGAAACTGAAGTTGAGCATTGCTCTCTTAAGCAGAGTTCAGCACTCCAGCAACGACAGGGATTGCACGTTTTGCCCACTGTAGAGCTGGGGACATAAATACCCCCAAGAAACATCAGCAGTCCCAGGAGACGAAGCATTTGTAGAAACCAGTATTAGTGCAGGAAACAGCATTGGAACACAGTGAACCCTGGGCTAGGAGCAACTCCTGAATTGAGATGTCACTGTGCGTTGCTCCCAATGGCCATTGATGGTAATAGCAGATCCTGTTTATTTTCATGTACAACGGAGGTATTATGTTTCTTGTACATCAGATAGTAGACCACAAGAGGTGGTGTGCACAGTCTGAAAACCCCTTTCTGGATCAACACTTAAATCACTTGTTAGATCAATTCCAAAGCCGTACAAAAGAATTCAATGTAATTACAGCTTTGTTGGGTCCAGTAACCTCCCCATTAAACACTGATGTTCATTTCATTCAAAGTGTTCAGAAGAGAATTGTATTTATCTTTTTTAAAATTGTCAGATTTTGTTTCATAAGAACATGCCTGGTATGTAAATGGGAAATTTTGTTAATCTGTTCAATACCATTTTGTGTGTGTATAAAAAGTCATGAGAAAAAAGATGTTTGCTTTGTGATTGAAGGGTACAGAGAGGGGAATCTACCATCTGCCACTACCAAATTACTTTTCAAGGGGCAAAAAGAAATCCCTCTCATTGGAAGCTATTTAGATCAGCTCTAATAGTAATATTTTATGTAGGATTTCTCTTACAGAGCCCAGCAGAATTTACAAGTAGATTCATCTTTCTAATGCTTTGGTAAGAGGAACATCTGTCTCAGATATTGTGAGAACTGAAGCACTAAGAGTGTATGTAACCCTAATATACCAATTGCAGCAGTAAATATTTTGCTATAACCAGACACTGAACTCCAACAGAAACCTGTTTAGCAGCAGCTAATGAAAATGTAATGCCTGTGATCCGGCCATGTTTGTGTTGCAGCACCAAGCCAGGGTTTTAAAGAATTTTGAACCAGGAAGACTCAGACTCTGCAGCTTTGGTGGAATGAAAAAGCCTCAAGCTTTCAACACCTGCCATAGAAATTTAATAAGGACCCTAATAAATGGGTCAGTTTCAACAAACAATTATCTTAACAACTTCATCTGGAAGGCTTAGAGGCCCTGTTTCATAGGAGGTAACTTGAGAGCAGTTTCATGTTATATAGTGTAGTTAACGTTTCCTTTAGAAAAACACAGTTTTTAAGATTTAGTATTTAATGTGCTCCAAATTACATCAAATTGGCATTTGGTACACAACAAGCCTTCAACCCCTATATAGATCAAAAAGAAAATTTATATTAATCTTCTAAGCTGTTTGGGAGTTTCTTAAGCACAAGGAAAATATACAATTCCCAGGAATTCAAAAGCTTATAAAACTAATTTAGTGGGCAATTTGGATAAAATTATTCCTTATACTTTGATTATGCTATTAAAATTCACACTCCTACAAATATGGAAATTTTCTTGTAGTACTGAGTACTCGCTAAGCAGTGTAGCTGGACTGCACCATATAGACTTCAGAGGAATGTGTTTTCCTACGTGTTGTCTTATGTCCTGATCTATTTTTTCAGCCTCTTGTAAAAAATGGATAATAGAGATTAAGCCTCTGAGGGTTCATAGTTTAATGTGTTGGGATGAAGCAAAAGTAGAAAATCTGATTGCACTTTTCCCTATCCTACTTTACACATTTCATCTTAAATTCTCCTTTTATTTTGCTGTTAGTTGCTACCCCCCACCCAGTCTCCCTTTCTTATCCCTTTTTTTTTGTTACAGCTCACCTCTGATCAGCCTTCCCAGGACAGATGTGTGGTGATGAAGCAAAAGTAGAAAATCTGATTGCACTTTTCCCTATCCTACTTTACACATCATGATCAGCCTTCCCAGGACAGATGTGTGGTTGCATGTGCCCTGTCTGTTGTCTTTGCCTCTGAACTTTGTCTCCTGTGTTTGAACAGCAGAAGGTGTGCTGGACAAGGATCTGTGCTTCCTTACAGCTGTCGATATCCTGTACCTAACATCAACATCCCGTATCTAATGTCTGATGGCTTATTGTAACTAACGGCATGGCCTTTATTTGCTCATATGGCACATGCAACTACTTGTATCTACATCGGCAAAAAGGGTAGAACAGCATGCTAGGATTCATGTGTCCCAGCTGCATTGTATACAGCAGCTTATTGAGGCAGATCTTAGTCAGACATCAGCCTCTTTTTGCTGGTTTGATACCAAAATGCAACCTGGCTACTCAGTGCCATCGGTCTAGGTCTATGCAAAAATACAATCAGCTAATTAAAATGAAAACCTAATAAGTGCTCTTTAGCTAGTGGTATTGCTGCCAACCTTGTCATGATGTGTGAAAACAATACAAGCTTTCATGTCTGGAAGCACACTTTTTTCAGTGTTTGAGACATAGTAGCACAAACTTGGAATATTGTGGGCAGCAAATGAGAAATTTTAGGTAAAAATCCATTTTCTAAGAGATCACTCTGGCTTCCTTCATGAACATTAAGTCTGCAAAGAAAACAGTATTCAAACTTGATAGTATGGTGACTAGTAATCAGAAATACCTGGGCTGAGTCACCGTGTGGGAACACTGTGAAGCCCAGTTTAAAATCCAGTTCTCGTTTATTTAGTGGCCTGGAGTTTGGGTGGTTCAAAAGTAGATTGTTCAATGTGTGTTCGTTAGGGACTGATTGATTGCTTGGCTGTATGAGCTCAGGTTTTGGGGTGAGGAAGGCGGAAGGAGAGGAATTTGCATTTCCCAAGACTTAGGGCGTCTGAACCATGTTTCATTTTGGAGTTAGGCTGTAGTATTTGGATATCATATACTTGCCCATATATTTTTGTTGTTTCATAGGAAGTGTCATTTTCTCCTGGTCTAAGACTTTGGCAGATGCTTGGATTTCTCCAGAGCCATAAAGTTTATGAGCTGGTTCTGGGGTGGCCATTGGTTACTGATGAAGTGGATATGGGATGATTCTCCTGGCAAGTTATTGCCTCCGAAGCCAAGGGCAGTCATAGCATCCTCTTTCACAGTTAGGTGGCCAACCCCACCATTTCTGTCTGGAAAACTTGCTTAATGTTAATAACAGGTATATCTTGCTTCTATAGAGGTTATAACCTGCAGTAGAAACAAGGAAGCTGGCTTTTGTGCGTGTTATAAAACTGGTAGTTAACAAGATGTCTGGAAGGTAAGTTGCAAGTGGATCTAAAAGCCAGCTTGGCTTGTTGTGAAGGTTCTAACGTCATCTGATGATGATATCCTGGATGAAATGCTAATAGCTTTGGAAACAAATTTAAGTGACCTTATGCTTTGCTTTGGGAGTAATATCGATGCATGCAAATCAAGCAGTTTTCTGAAGCTGTGTAATTGGACACTGACAAGTGTTCTACTCAAATCAGCTTCCACATTTCATAGTTCCTTCATGTGCCCAACCCCATGGTGGTGTGCCTTAGAGGATTATTCATAACTGGTTCTGCAACAACAGAATAAATACCATTTAAAAGAAAATCAATATTTGCTG
The DNA here is from genome assembly GCF_000699245.1 of Pterocles gutturalis. Taxonomy (NCBI): domain Eukaryota; kingdom Metazoa; phylum Chordata; class Aves; order Pterocliformes; family Pteroclidae; genus Pterocles; species Pterocles gutturalis. Next base: position 46,664 of record NW_010121351.1, read on the forward strand.
TCTCCAATTTGCTGTTGAATGTAGAGGCTGTTAGGGGATTGGCTTCTTGTAGGTATTGCAACAGTAGTGATCTTTGAGGAGATTGAAGGAGGAAGAAATGGCATTAGCAGTAAATGCTTGAGGAATTTCTAGGCTGGTGGAGTAGGAAATAGTGCCACAAAGGGAAGTAGCTGAACTCCCTTGTACATAACAGCTTAACCATGAATTTGCCCAAGTGGTTTTTGAACTAGCTTAGTTTTACTCTGTGACAAATTAGTTGTCTTTGCCGTAAGGTTTGACAAACCAGAATATGTATCTTTGTGAATATTTATTTTCAGACTGACTAGGGTGCAGATACTGTGGCTGAGACAAATTCTGCCAAATTCTGCTGTCCTCTAGGGCACAGTTTGTGGGGCAGAGAACTGTGTGGGTTATACAGTAGGCTCATCATCCTGCCAGTACACCTTTTCCTTCCCTAGGGGTTTCTTCCCCTCTAAATTATTGCAGCTAATGCCTGTCAGTGCCATATCTGTGTACTTTGAAATAAATACTGTGCCTCTGCAACATCTTAGACCCTATCGTGAAAGCATGTTGCGGTTGAGTTTATTGGAAGAGTATGGAAGACCCAGCTTCTGTGTGGTGGCCAAATTTTCTCTTTTTAATTTTTCTCTTATGTCAAGGTCTGAGTTGAGCTGAACCAAAATGGCAAATCCTAACTTTTTACTACCTTCCAGCATTACATTTTTGAATCCGACCCTCACAGCAGGCATCCTTCTTTTCCAGCATAGGATTTGTGTGCAGACTAGCCATATGGTGTGTGTAATTATTATTTTATAATGGTGTTATTGCTCTCTAGCTGCCCAGTAAACCCAGTGCAGTTTATGTAAACCATATACATTAGCATAGGAACTTTAGACTTGAATGATTTACTTTGCTTTTATACATTAGTAGGTGTGAAGGAGAAAAAAAGGTTCCATTTAATTTATAGAAAACTGTACAAAGTTTATAGAGTTTCCACAAATTGTCTCAAATGAAAAGGTTGTGGAAAAGAGGGGCTGTACCAAAATTGTGAGGTCCACAAAGCTAGAAAGGAACAGTTAAAGGCACACATCAGTAAATACTTGTGCTGAACTTTTCCCATTAACTCTACCGTCAAGCATATGGACTGCATTAGGGGTCTGTCTGCCTTAGGGATTTTATAAACACATTTGCTCCCCTTTGCTCGTCCCCATCCAGTTACAATTGCTTTAGACTATTACAGAATCAAATAGTATCCATTCTGGGGTCATCTTTCTTACTGGAAATAGGCTGTTTGTTATATAAACACTCACTGATTAGCCTCAGAAACCTATGTATGTATGCAAGTGCTTTCCTGAATGTGCCTGGGTGTTCTTTTTTGTGCGTGTGAGCTTCCTGAAACAGTAACACCAGCTTGGCTCACCCATCCTTTCAGGCATATGTGCAACTCTAATTTATATTGATGGCAGAATGTCTGCATCAAAATTAGGAGCCAATGTGTGCTCAGTTTTACGGATGATCTGTAAATAAACACAGCTCTCTTTTGCATCCTTATTTACCCTGAAAATAGGACCTGAAACCAAGAAACCAAGCCTCTGATGAAATCAGAAAACATTAATTTTACTTCTGTGTACCCTTTTGTGTTTCCTCTTTGATTGTGGTCGACATGGGAAGTCTGTATAGCCAGCCCATCTGATAAGGTTTCTTGTCATCCCTGAAACCTGTCACTGCCCCTCCAAGCATTCCTGAGCGTTTCAGACAAGCTCAAGAAAGAGGTGGCCTCATGTCCTGCCGCTAGCTCCTGTGCCCATTCTGCCTTCCCCTTGGCACCAACACATGTATGTAAACAAAAAGAAGTGTATTTGGGAACAGATCTGGCTTAACATTAACCTCCACCCACCCTCAAAAGTTAATTTTAACAGATCGATTGTGGAAGTTACACCCCAGGTGACACGTAGCAGTTCTGCTGCTCAGACGTGGATGTGTGAGTGTGTGGAAAGCCAGTTCTGGGGTCAAGGCACTGAAGGAAAGGAAGCCCAAGAAAGATGTGACACATCTCTTAGTTTATTGTACTTTGAGACTTGTAGGTGGTAAATGCTGTGGTTTTTTTACAGATATTCTTGAACCCTAGTATAATTTACAGTTCATTTGTAGAGAGCGGTTTCAAATCTGTGCACATTCTTCTAAAATATTTTAAAAGAAAAGCCAACAGCAATAATTAGTTTGGCATTTTCCATGTTTTCTAAAGCACTTGAGGCATAATGACTTTTTTTTAAAACAATCTTAGCTAAAAATCAGGTTTTACAGGAATAAGAGGACTTAAAAGTCCTGAATGGCTGTCAGAGACAGATGTAATTCATGCTGAAAGCTCTATTTTAATACATCAAAATAAGGAAAACAATTATACATATGACTAGAGGCTGCTGACCCTTCAGTTAAAATGATCAAAAAGAACAATATTAAAATTTTATTTACGGAAGCTACTACTTAGCCTATAATTAGTATAAATAAAAACAAACCTGATTTCTACAGAATGTGATTTCCCAGTAGATAGGTTAGCTATTTTTGTAGGACTGAAGAAACACAAAATGGTTTTAAAATATATTTGATATGCTCTATGAGTAAATTGAAATACAGTATATGGCTAGTTTTAATGTCTTCTGTTCATAAATTGTCAGATTTCCTTAATTCAAGTGAAATTTGAGAACCACCTGAGAATAATTGTCTCTAAAATGAAATATTACTTTGTCGGTCAACTTCATTTATACTAAATATATGGTTTACTTTTTTATATTAGAAGGTAAATGGAAGTTGGTCAGTAATATGATTTCCCTTACGCTTTTGCTGTAGTTTCACTATGGAAATGGATTCAGGAAATGGCAGATGTGATTAAAAGCTCTTCAGCTGGCCCAAGAACTGTTTGTATAGCACCTAGCATACAGCACTTCTGGCAAGGAACAACTCCTCATCTTATTGCAATGTAAATAAAATGATTCCTCAGAGTAGGGACTTGGAATTTTGATTTTAAATGCACTGGTCACAGGATTGGGAAGATGAGATTTGATGAGGCTTTTCCATTCATGAGAATGAAGACAAAATTGTTGTGTTGGCTAATGCAGTCCTGTTTCCTTGTGCGTGCAAGTAAGTACATTGGAATCCACGCCAGCCCAGTCTGCCTGAGGGTGTCAGAGCAATAATCCTATACACCAACATGGAAGGGTCAAGCTGCCTGCTCAGAGGCTGACATCACTGGAGAGCTGTGCACAACGCATAAGTGTTCACCTCTCAAAAGTGACAATGAAGATTGCAAACCTAAGAGAGACTTCTTCCTACGTCCTTTCAAATGCATCTACAAGTGTATAGCTTGTGTCTGGGCACAGAAATGGAAAAAACCACTGTAGCTCAACCTTATATCTCCCGATTTGGAATATATTTGTTTTATTCGCAGGCCTCTCAGAAATTCTGACTTTTTTGTGCATCAGTTTTTGAAATTTCCTACCAGCTTTCCCTCTTCTGGAAACTTAATGCTGTTTTTTTTTGTTTCTGCTGTTTCTAGTGGAACGGGAAAATGTACAGAAGAGGACCTTTACCAGATGGATCAACCTACATTTGGGAAAGGTAAGACTGCAAACAATCTTGATACTCAGATACAAGGACACAACGCTAGACAGATTGCAGTTAATTCCTTTTAAAGCAGTTAAAATTTGGAAACAAAATTGACTTCTGTGCATATGGAGATGTTTGGAGGAGAATGAGGGGAAGCTGAAAGCATGTTTGTGGGTAAAAGAAAATTGCTTTGGAGGTGCAGTGAATGCTTGTCTGGCTTTAGTTCATCTCAGGTGCATTTAAGTCTTAAACGTTACTGACTGTTGTCATGAGGATTGAATTTTCCCATAGAATGTATCCACATAAAATCAAAGTGGTCGAGGCTGCTCTGAGGTGATGGTGACTGTTCTTTCCTGGACTGAAAGTTCAAACATCTAAGGCATCATGGCCCAAGACAGATGTTCTTCAGAACCTGGCTTCATCCCAGATATGTGGATAGGAAGCATGAATTCCTTGTCAGTCATGTTTTGGGGGGGCTGTATGGTGGGATCTTTACATATCTGCTTACATTAGAGAACTAATTTTTGGACATCACTTCATATTTTTAAGATGTAATTGTTTCTTAATCACACCATGATATGGCTATTAAACCTAATTTAGTGTTCTTACTGATCGTAGACAAGTACTAACTCTCCTGAGTAGTATACCATCCAGGGAATGATTTTCCTGCTG